>NC_056731.1:627633961-627643961 GCF_019279795.1 Protopterus annectens | reverse complement strand
AGGAGCCTATTCCAGAGATGGGGCAACCTCTGAGATACAAACCTGTCTCTCCAGCAGGTCCTATTTATATCACAGGCAAGGTTTAAGTCTTTAGAATGGGTAATTCTGGTACTGTTAGTTTTGTGGATATGCAGGAGGTCCATCATAGTAGGTCCTGACAAAGCCCTGTATGTCAGGCATAGAGCTCCCCTCAAAAGCCTGTAGGAGACAGAATACAGGGATAGAGCCTTGAGGCAGTCTGCATAGGACATTTTACTTAAGCTCTGTATTCTTTTAGTGAGGAACCTCTGTGGAAATTCCAGTTGTTGGCTATGCCTGGTTAGGTACATACCACAGGGAGGATCATACTCAATGATTGGTCGGGTGATGCCAAATACAGTGGAACGATGATTTCCTTAGACTTCAATGCCATACCTTTGTTTATAAGTTGCGCAACATAGAATGATTTCATCAGTACTGCAGACACATGATGGTCAAAGACTAGATTACTATCTATGTGTGTCACTAAGTCCCTGACTACTGGGTCAACTCTAAGGGGTGTGTTGTCAATAAGATAGTTACCAGGGGTGGATAACTTCCTAAAGGATACTATTATGCATTTCTTGGCATTTAGTTTTAGTCCATGAGACTGACACCAGTTGTTTGTCTGTGTCAGCCCCTCCTGGAGAACATTTATGTCAGTGTGGGATTCAATGACAGCTCCTAATTTGCAATCATCTGCAAATTTAGTCAGTCAGAGACCACTGACATTGGCCTTGGCTTTAAAGAAGTAAATGCCAAAAAGGAGCAGTCCAAGAACCAATCCTTGAGGGACTCCACTTGTGACTGGCCTCTTTGTAAAGGTGGACTCCCCAATTCCAACTTCTTGGGTCCTGTCTGTGAGACAGTTGGCTACCCACGGGGTGACATACGAGTTTGTACCTAACCTCTTGAGTCTGTCAACAATGCCCAAGAGTGTGAAAAATTTGCCCTCATCCATTGCTTTGGTGACCTTCTCAAAAAAGCCCACCAGGTTGAGTAGGCATGATCTGCACTTGATGAAACCAAACTGTGTTGGGTCCAATGTCTGTAGGTTTACTATATCACTATTGATCATCTCCATGATAATTCTTTCCATGGCTTTACATGTAAGACTAGTGAGACTTATGGGTCTGTAGTTTCCAGGATCTGTAGATGGCCCACCTTTGCGTAGAGGAATGACTGTTGCTGTTCTCTATTCATAAGGCATGAAACTAAGCATGTTTGAAGTTTCATGCTATTTAGAAGGCATCCTGGGATATGGTCTGGGCCCATTGATGCAGTGTTCTTGGCCTTAGAGAGAGCATTAAGGACCTGTTCCCTAGTGATAGCAGGGAGGAGTTATATTTGATGGTATTTCCAGAGGGAAGGTTGAGGGTGAGAGAGGGGTAACATTCGAGCTTAATTTATCAGCCAGCAGGTTTGCTATATCCTCTGGCTCGGTATAGGTGGCTCCATTTACAATGAGCTCTGCACACAATTGTGAATTGTCTTTGAGGGTGCAGACATAACTAAAGAATGCCTTATAGTTGTCCTTGGCCTGGGAGGCCAAATTCACCTCAAATTTAGCTTTGGTAGACTTTATTTGTCCTCTGAGTTGTTTGTTTAGTTTGACGAGAGTGCTTTTATCCTGCTGGGTGCTGCACCTCCTAATTTTTTCCATGATTTTTTCCTTCTGTTATATACTCTATTGATTTTGTGATTCCACCAGGGTGGCTTGTTTTTTGAGTTAGTTCTGCACTTCATCCTGGTGGGCACAGCTGCCTCTATGCAGCTATTAACATGCTTGTACAAGGTTTCTATGAACAGTTCTGCATAGGCAGCAGTGTTCTCAGGGTTTATGGGGGCTTCAACTCTTGCCAGGTTATCACTTAATAGCAGTTGGATAGTCTTAGAGTATGTCCTGAATATTCCAGGTTTAGCTGGGGGTCCAGGTTTTATTTTTTACTTTAAAGGAGACCATTTTGTGATCTGACCTTACCAGGGAAGACATTACAGTAGGGGGTGTGTAGCACTCTCTCATATTAGTGAGGACCAGATCCAGTATGGCTGCAGCCCTAGTTGGTGTACTGACTATCTGGTTCAGGGAGTTTGTGTTTACAAAATCTAGGAGCCTCTGTGCCTGTACATTTGGTGTCATATAGGATTCTCAGTTAATAGTGGGATAATTAAAGTCACCCATGAATATGGGACCAGAACAATTCTTAAATAAACATCTTTGACCATAGGACAGGATGTCTGGTTCTATAACTAACCAAGCAAACATTTGATTCAGAATGGAAAGGAATAATAAGACTTTGCTCACAGGGAAATGAGGAATCCTCTAGAACAGGGAGAGGAAATCCCACTGCCAAGTGTGTCTTTACTGAATTGCATTGAGAACTCATTTGTCTTTCATAATCTTGTACCACATGGGAAGATATAGCCTTAGAGATAGAGAGAGGTCACCAGGGCAGGAAGGGGAGGATCCTGAGCAGGTAAATTCTCATGCTGACTGAAAGGACTGTCCATTTTTAGAGGCTTTTTCTTTCCTTTTGAAACCTCTTTTGCAAGTGTTTTTTTAGATACATGTTTATTTATTTATTTTATGTTTGTTTACCGGGAAAATACGACTGGGCAGAAGTTACCCATTTTCAGTGGAGGCCCAGAGAGAAAAGCTTCACATAGTACAAGACAATACAAAAATATTTAAGACATTCAACACAATGATGTTCAACATAATGCCTCCTTAAACATGGTCTCCTTGTTGCTTAAATTGCTTACTGAAAAAGGAAGTCGATGAGGAAGGAAAATTCTTATTTGCTTTAAAAGAGAAGGGATAAAAAAATTTAGTCAGCCCCTGAATCAAATTTCTCATTTTATCACACGTCTTGAGTACTTCTGCTGTAGAAGGGATAAATATAATTCCTTATCTAAGGGATAATTTAAATTTTCAGTTTTAATATCTTCAGGAATATTTGGAGAATGAAGCCAAGCTAATCTTCTCAGCACTGATCCAGAGGCAGCAGCTCTAGACGAGGTATCAGCAGCATCATAAGTACACTTTAAAACATGCTTAGCAATTTAAGAAGTTGCACTAACAGAAGCATTCAAGATTTTTTTTACCTCAGGAGAAGGAAGCTTTACCATTGAGTTCTGTATAAAAGTAAAAAATTTAGCATATGAGCTGGACAGTTTAAAATCCTGAATGTTAAAATATGAGAACAATTCATTTTACTCCCTATCTTATTCAATGCTTTCCTGTCCTTGCCACAGGAAATGGAGTTAGTAGCAGAAAACTGTTTAGCAGAAGCAGTTTTAGAAAGGGAAATCACAGATGGATCTGCTACAAGATTAGAAAGACAATGCTTACGAGTATGAGGTGCTTGTATAACCTGTCATCCTTCATTGGGGTAGGAAGTTAACCATCAGCTAAGCTGGAGGTAGTGAAAAAAAAAACATTTCTAAAGCAGGCAACATAAGAGGAAGAGCCATAGATTTAGGTATATTCACTTGTAACAACTCATAATACCTTTTCTATGCCATTGGAATTTTATTCGGTTCAACTGAAAAAAACACTTTCATCTTAGATAAAGTCCCAGAAAAGGTCAATTCTTCAGCGGGGAAATCAAAAAATGTACTTTGTTCAGCTTTAGAATGTTCTGACTGAGAACAAATTCCTGGTGTCCAGCCATCCCCATGTGCAGCCTACTCTTCTGATGAAAATCAGTGTCAGAAAGAGAGGGAACACTTTTTTCTTTTCCTTTCTGAAAAAAACAGAAGGCAAGGAAAAAGGACTAATGAGATCCTTAGCAAATCAAAGGAAACCTTCTCCGTCAATAGAAACAGAAATAGAAATATGAGACTGAAGGTTTTATCGCAACTTTCACTTTTCCTGGGCATTTTCTTGGAAAAGACCAGTTTTCAGAAGGTATAATAATTGGGTCTATATCAGTTCCGCGAAAATCCATTTCAGCGAATATCAAAAGAGCGACATGTATTAATCAAACTATGAACAGACCAAACTTACTAAACCGTGAAATTTAAAACATCAAACGGTCATAGTCGGCTAACCCCACCACCCACTAAATACTACCTACCCAAACAAAATAAATAAACCACATACATACACTAACCAAACCCTACTCCTAATCCTAAAGTAAAGCACGAAAACCCAACTTCTAACCCTACACTAAACCCCACATACTGAACTATCTATCCACTATCCTTAACCCCTCCCTAGCCCTAAGGTCCATAACTACTGCACACTTCCCCTAAGGAGATATACCCAAACAAAATAAATAATACACATAAATAAATTTAACAAAACCCTACTTCTAACACTACACTACACTAAACCCCACATACACAACTATCTATGCACTATCCTTAACCCCTCCCTAACCCTAGGGTCCGTAACTACCGCACACTTCCCCTACTGAGATATACCCTAACAAAATAAATAATACAACATAAATACATTTAACAAAACCCTACTTCTAACACTACACTACATCTTACATACATTACCTATCTATACACTTACCTTAACCCACACCCTACCCTAAGGTCCATAACTATTGCAAACTTACCTTATGGAGCTATACCAAAAACGGGCCAACCAAAACACTTCGACATTTCGGATTTCACTGTTTTGGAGGTTCGGCATTTACGTAGTTCATGCAATACATGTTGATCATTTCGTATTCGCAGAAACAGCATTTCGATCATCTGAAAGAGACCCATAATAATCCCATAAACATGATCCTTATCCTAGTGAAGTGATGAACCTTCACCTTCCCTTTTCCTTGAGGTAAAAAAAAGTGGCACTCCCTTTGCCCACCAACACATCCCTGCAGCCACAGAGGACATGGCTTTTCCCTGGTCTTTTATGGCTGCATCTGCTGCACCAAGGAATGTGAAGAAAAAGATGGGTAGTGTGATAAACAAGTAGCCACATCAAAGTGATAAGATACAGCAGGAGCCAAGCTGATACCCAAAGACTCCCTGACAACATTTTTTTCTTCTGGCAGACAGGGGAAAGTAAAAAAACAGAGACCAAAGGTTCTCTATAAGTAAAATAAGAAAGAGACCTCAAAGTTGGGTAACAGAACTTGGGCAAGTCACTGATAGATAAGTTAGAAAACAAGTAGTTATAAAGTACATTATCCACTGAAAGTCTGCCACAAGCACAGTATTCTGCCCCAAACACACATATACACACAATCTGCCTAACATTTTGGTCAAAAATTAAAAATTTTAATACTAAACATTGACATACACATTAGCATAAAACACTTTCTTAGAAACAAGGACATTGGGAGGCATACAAACTGTATGCATTTCAGTACAATTTATCTGGAGGTGAGGGTAGAATCTGGCAGGCACTAGCTTGTGGTATCAGATTCTACATGGAACTCAGAGCAGCGACCATGTGTGCTTGAGTTCTGCTTTAAAAAAAGAAAAACAGTACAAATTGGGAAGACAACAGACGTTGATGAAGATGCCCAGAAGTCATTGCAGTTTTAGCCGCAAGAACTAGGAAGCTGACTGACAGACTGTGAAGTCAGCAGCCTAACCCTTCTGTGACACAGCTGCTGATTACTCCTGCTACTCTCTCATTCTCTTACTTGCAAGGGAGAGAGCGAAAGAGTCGAGAGACAGTGATCTGGTTAGTATGTAAGGTAAGTTCTCATCTTTTTTTCATGGTAGGGTCAGCCAGATACTAGTGGTCTGTGTGTTTTAGGGGCTGTTGATGACTTTCTTTTTTTTAATATAATAAACTGGCAGGGCTAACCAGATACAGGGAGGCAATGTGTTTTGGGGTCTGTTGATTTTATTTTTCTAACCTAATACACTGGTAGGGTCAACCAGATTCTAGTGATCTGTGTGTTTTGGGGGCTGTTGATGACTTTCTTTTTTTTAATATAATATCATGGCAGGGGTAACCGGATATTTATTTATTTTACATTTGATAACCGGGGGTGTCTGACTGAGCCAAAAAAGGCCCTTTTTCTGCAAGGCCTGGGGAGAAAAGCTCCACACAGAAAAATAATTGCAGGTTCATTTAGATATTTAGACACGATCAGTATACACACAAATTACAATAGACATGTTTTTACAGTGGTATGCAGCACATCAACAGTTACAGTGGAGAGAAGAAACAAGAAAACATTAATTTAAAAATAAAGGTAATTAATAGATTTGTGGTGTACACCTGAAATTTGGAACATAGGTAGAATACATACATAGTACATAGGTACAGTACATGCATTGTACATTAGCCAGTGTTTGTGAGTAAGAGTGAAAACTATTATCAAGTACTCTAGGCTTACTATGTATACCTTATCTGCTTTCATTAGCCTGGGGAGCAGTCACTGCACTGCCAACTTTGCTTGAGATGTTGCCTGATGAGGTCTTTAAAGGAGGCTTTGGATGATGTGTTTTGAATGCTAGTAGGGACAGAGTTCCATTTTTTAGCCTCTGAAAGATATTGTAGCTGTTGGTGACTTCTAGTAGTAGTTTGCTTAATGATCTAAGAGGCCTTTTGGCTGAGTGATGTTGTACTAGGTTTTTGAGGGCAGGACATATATTGGGGAGGTAACAGATAGAGTGACAGAGGCAGAGCTGATTGTAGGTTAGGAGGTTGGGCAGTTCAAGCCACTGGAGCTGGCTCAAAGCAGTACAGTGATGAGTTCTATATGAGCAATTTGCAGCAAAGTGGACAATTCTGTTATAGCCGGCTTCCGTTTTGCTTAGTTCAGTTTTGTTGAGATTAGTCAGAATGGGAGATGCATAGAGTAGGTTGGATAGAAGCTGGGAGTGAGCAATGGCTAATCTTGTGTTGCTAGTAAGAAATGATTTGATACGGTAGAGTGATCCCAGTTTGGCATGTACTTTTTTAACAGTTAAATTGAGATGACTATCAAATTTTAGGTGGGAGTCTATGGTTATTCCCAATGGCTTAGTCTGTACCACTGGAGCGATTGGAGTAGCATGTGTGGAGTAGATAGTGAATTGACTGTTATCAGTGTTTTTGTTAGAACTGGTTATAATCATAAGCTGAGTTTTCTTTGGATTAAGGATGAGTTGGGCTTCGGTAAGGCAGTTTTAAATGTCAGAGAATGCTAGTTGAGTTGTTTGCAGAAGGGTGGGAATATTTTGTGCAGCACAGATTAAAGTAGTATCATCTGCATACTGAATGATAGATTCATGCTGTGTGGAGGTATGGAGGTCATTTGTGAAAATTGTGAACAGTAGTGGTCCTAAAATAGAACCCTGTGGGACTCCTATAGTTATGGGCAGCTGAGGAGAGAGAGAATTTTCCCATTTTACAGCCTGGTACCTGTCAGTTAAGTAGCTTTGGAACCAGGTCTTCTTCTTCTGGCTTTTCCCAGTTAGGGGTCGCCACAGCAGATCATCTGTTCGCTCATGATTAACAGTGGAGTTTTACGGTGTCGAGCTGCCAGCCCAGTGCCCAACCTTCTACAGAAGGCACACACACACACTCACACCTAGGGCCAATTTAGAGTGTCCAATCCACCTACTGCATGTCTTTGGGATGTGGGAGGAAACCGGAGCACCCGGAGGAAACCCATGTGACCACAGGGAGGACATGCAGACTCTGCACAGAAGGCACCCCAGCCAAGAATCGAACTGGAGAACCTCTGGCTGTGAGGCGGCAAGCTAACAACTGCACCACCAAGGCTGCCCTTAGATTTGGAACCAGGTAAGTGTGGAATTTGATAGGTGATATTAGTTTAGGTTGTTTAGCAGGATTTGGTGTGAGACTATGTCAAATACTTTGGGCATATCCAAAAACAGAGTTGACAGCTGCAGGCCTTCATTTTTGAGATGGTTAATTGTGTCTGTGAAGCAGAGGGGGGCTGTAGTGGTACTATTGGCAGGTCTGAAACCATGCTGAGTAGGTGACAGGAAGTTTTTGTCTAGGAGATATTTTAGCACCTGGGTATGGATGCATTTTTCTAGGCTTTTGGCCAGGGGAGAGAGTATAGAAATGAGTCTATAGTTATTAAGTTCAGTGGAGGTCCCACCTTTATGTATGGGTGTAACATAGGATATTTTCCAGTGTTTGGGCACATAGTTTTCAACAACTGATCTGTTTATGAGAGTGGAGATTGGGATCGCAACAGCATCTGCTGTGAGTTTCAAGAAATAGCTGGACAGTAGGTCGGCTGCTGTTGATGAGGTTTTTAGTTTGGAGAGCATGCTTTTGATTGAAGTGGTGGAAACTGTTTTGAGGGTAAAGCTTGTATTAGTGCTATTTGTGTTGGGGGGATAGTGAGGTTGGAACTGTCCTGTGATACTAAGGAAAGAACTGAGTTCACAAAGTTGTAGTTGAATTGTGTTTCGATGGGAACTTTAGTGTCAGGTGTGGTTAGTTTGGGACTAGCCTTTTGAGTGGGTTTTAGTAGTTGATTTACATTTTTCCCAAATTTTTGGGGGTTGTGTTGGTATTTAGTTTGTAATGTCATGTAGTAGGATTTTTTGTCCAGCCTAATGCATTTTTTTGCACGGTTGCGCAGTTCATGGTATCTAGTTAGGCTTTGTGTTTCTTTGTTTTTTTATAGTAAAGCCAGGCAGTGTCCCTGGACTTGAGGACTTGTTTGGTTTCTTTACTGAGCCAGGAGTTTGTAGAGGTTCTAACCTTGATTTTACGCAATGGAGTGACAGTATCTAGGTGTTGTAGACATGTTTTGTTGAAATATGCTATATCCTGGTCAAGTGGGAGGGTTTTTAGAGAGGGTCCAGTCACAGTTATAGGGTAGAGTAGAGTATTGAGGACCTAAAAAGAGAATTTTTTTTGTGTTTCTAGTTGACTTATAGTTAGTGGTTTTGCATAGGCTTGTTCTACTACATATAAGGTGTATTATGTTGTGGTCACTTGAGGTATCTGAGAGACTGCCTGTGTGGAGGTACAATGTGGGGTTGTTAGAACCCAGTCAAGGATAGATTCCCTTTTAGATTTTTTATCACATCTAGTTGGAATTTGCACTAGCTGCTGGTAGCCATGGAGATTTATGAGATTACTTGGTGTTCTGATATACAGGTGAACCAATCTAGGTTGAAATCCCCCAGAATAAGGGTTTCTTGTGAGTATGTGGAAGAACACCAGGATAAGAAGTCTTCAAGGCTAGCAGGTATATTACCAGGTGGAATATAGATCACAGTCATGGTGATGGTCTTTTTAGGGTGAAGTTGAAGTTGTGAGATAAGTATGTCCCGATTATTGGGGGAGGGGTAGGAGTTTGTTATTTGACATAAAGTTAAGTTGGACTTATACAGTAAGGCAGTTCCACCCCCTTTATGAAGTGGTCTGTCTTGTTTAATGACATTGTAGCTGGTAGGGAGAACCTCTGAGTTAGTTATGTTTTTATTTAGCCAGGTTTCTGTTAAAGCAACTATGTCTGGGGAGTAGTGTGCTATTGTGGCCTGGAGTTCAACTATTTTATTTGTGATACTTCTAATATTAATATTTAGCATTAAGAGATGGTTGGTTTTGCTGCTGTTGTTGATTTACCCAGGGATGAAGATAGTGGGGGTATTATGTCCTGATAATTGGGTTGGAGAAGTTTGTGTTGGACAGGATGGATGTGGGCCTGGGTTGGGGTGGATGTCCCCACTTATGGTGAGCCTGGTGTTGAAATGTTGATACAGATGTTTGAGTTTGGTGATGAGTGTAAGAAAGTATTGGGGTTTTTTTGGAGAAGGAATGAGAGCATATCTGTTTAGTTTTGAATTGGTCAGTTATGTAGCTTTTAAACAATTGTGGGCAGATATTATTATAATGTGCCGCTCACCAGGACAAAAGTAATGGGTAGCAAAAAGTAAATGTTACTTTACAAATCTGAACACTTCAACAAATTCCAGAGGTCTAATGGTTTACCAGCAAGCAGAATTCAATTGCTGAAGAGCACTTGTGTCCTGGGAGGCAATGTGTTTTGGGGACTGCTGATTATTTTCTTTTTTTAACATAGTACAC
>NC_056731.1:627581461-627628961 GCF_019279795.1 Protopterus annectens | reverse complement strand
TGTGTGTGTGTGTGTGTGTGTGTGTGTGTGTGTGTGTGTGTGTGTGTGTGTGTGTGTGATTGGGGTAAATGGGAAGATATTTTGTTTTTTGATCCACGAAGATGCACTTTTGGAATAATGCAAGTAATTACCATCAAGGCATATGGTTGTCAGTGATCCATTCAGTGAGTAGCACCTTGAAAGGGGCATGGCTTGGTCAGTAGTTTAAGGAACTGCATGGACAGCAATGTGTTGATGTGGGTGTGGCTTGTTGGGGGCAGCAGTCTGGGAGCTGTGAGTAATCTGAAAATCCTGCCTATACCCCTGCTTAGAAATGCAACAACAGCCCTAAACTAAAATGTAACTAGAGGAACACCATAAATAACTCAATCAGAAAAACAAAGTTTTCCTCAGAAAAATAAATACAGTCAGTATATGTTTTTTTTCCAGCAGGGGACTTATCTGCCAGATTTGAAGGATCACTATCTTAACAGTCCAACTGGTGGCACCATCGGCAAAAAGCTCTGAGGTCATTTGCATTCTAGTTGTCTTTATATGAGCTCCTCTAAAGCTGCTGAGACTTAGAGCATGTGGAAGGTGCCCTAAAACGTTGAAAGCTGGTGGGTTAAAGGGGCAGCACCCAAGTAGCTTAGACTACCACAACAGTGATATATTTTGAACATCTACTTTTGCTCAATGATCTGAACTTCAGTAAATATTACCCAAAGAAGAAATAGTGTTTGAAATATTATGATGACTATTCAAAGCATGCCATTCTTCGCACTGTGAGATTATATTACTCAAGGCATTATCCCATATTTTCTTTATACAACTGTTGCACCTCTTTCTTGAAATCTGAAGGTAAAGGTAGCAGCCTTCAATTGGCATTTAGCTTATTTATATCTTCATTAAGGAAATGCATTTCTTGAAAGAAGACTACACTTGTTTTATTATTTTCAGTTATGTAGTCAATTTACATTTAGCAAAAATAATCTAAATCATAATAATAATAATAATAATAATAATGATAAATGCACTTTGTCGACTGAAAGTAAAATACCTCAGATACATACAAAACAAATTGCTCATACACTTTGAAAAATTGTAATAAAAGGAGGAAATAAAAAATAACCACACTAAATCCCAGAAAACTATTTACATATACTTTTTTAAATGGCATACCCTTTTAAGTTTCAAAAATTGTAATAAAAATTAGCAAACCTAGCCTTTAATGTCTTTAGATTCTTGTTAAATCAAGTAAAAAATCAGCTATTCCACAAGACTACTGTTCTCACTAAAATATGTCTCTAATATGTCACTCAAGTAACATCTGCAACAGCTTAATATTACTATCTTAATATTATGGATAACATAAGATATTAACAGAAAAATATCATAACCTATTAAGTGATAATGGTATAAACAATAATAAATGTAAAAATAACACTTATAATTATTTAAAATTATATAAGTACCCGTCAGATATATAGATATGTAAATGAAGATACATGTTGCATTTAAACATATTCATTTATCACCAAAATAATACATCTCATAATACATACATACATAATATTACATTATATGCTATAAAAGCAAAAAAGGAATTGTATGAGCTCATACAAATAACTAAGTCTATCAAATACTGAAGTTTATTATTCTGTGCCTTCCATATGTTCAGAGCACAAACTGAGTGTGGAAGAACCAAAGGAGGAGGTGTATCCATCTTCATTAAGAATAAGTGCAACTAGAGACTGGTCAAACAGTATGACTCTCCTGAACTACTCCATGTCCAATTAACTACAGGAAAAGCCTCCTATCACATCATATTTAGCTATTGGTTCCCCACCATGAAACAGGAAAAGCATACTGCATACCTTGACTTACTTGATTCACTTGCCATACAGCCCAACACCTTACTAATGGGTGAATTTAATTATCCTACCATTGACTGAGAAATATACACAACCACAAACATGCCGTCTTGGAGCTTCTTGGACTTTGTAAATGCAAATGCTCTGGAACAGCTAGTCAGCACACCCACAAGAGGCTCAAATGGCTTGGATATAGTACTCACTAACATGGGGGAGCATTGCACCCTCCCCTGTGTGATGTGCTCCCTGATAATATCGGACCATAAATCAGTTTTATTTGATGTAATTGTAAGACCAAATACCCCATCAAGTTCAAAAGTGCTTAAGATTTTTCAAAGACAAACTGCCTCCTACTAAGTGATGATATAACAAGTTTCAAAGCCCCCTAAAATGCAGATAATGTGCAATCTTATGCAGAGGTATACACCAATGGCTTGTATATCCATTTAAGCAGTTGTATAGGATCGGTTGTACTCGACCGGATTAAAAGCAGGTCTTGCAGAAAAAACAAGCCACCCTGGTGGACCCATTGTAAAAACAGGCTACACAACAAGAGAAAGAAATTAATGTCCAAGAATAAGAGGGAAGTGGCTCAACAGAGTAAAAAATCCTTCTCTATCTTAGACAAAAAAAATTAAAGATCATGTCAAGTCCTCCAAAGCTAATTATGAATCAAAAATAGCCTCCATATCCAATGATAATCACAAGGCATTCTTTAACTATGTCCAGAATCTGAAAGGGAATACCCAGCTATGCACTGAACTGGTTGTAGATGACACGTCTCATACTCAGCAAGAGGTAACCTGCCTGCTGACAGATCTGGAGCAAACTTTACCTCCTTGTCCCCCTCCAGTAATCCCCAAAGTATACCTACTACCATTCCTCAGCCTATTATCTCAAGAGAGCAGTTCATCTTGGCGGTCTCCAAGGTCAAAAACACTGCATCAATGGGGCCAGCAACATCCCAGGTTGCCTTTTAACAACTTAAAACATGACCTAGCAGACCCACTTGGATTCTTGTTTAACCACAGCCTGCAGACTGGCTATGTTCCGGCAGAATGGAGGACAGCAACAGCAATCCCACTGCGCAAAAGGGGACCATAAACTGACCCATGGAATCATAGGCCCATAAGTTTGATTAGTCTCATCTGCAAGGTCATGGAAAGAATCATTATGGACCTTATTAACAAGAACATAGGTAATCTCCAAACTCTGGCCCAATGCAGTTCAGATTCATTAAAGGTAGAGCATGCCTGTTAAACATGGTTAACATCTTTGAGAAAGTCACCAAAGCCCTGGACAAGAGAAAGACAGTGTATACTACCTATCTTGAGATAGCCAAGGCATTTGATACAATATCCCACTCGGTTTACCTTTATAATGCCGATCCTGATATGGGCGACTCGACTTGCGCGAAGGCCGAAATGCGATCGTCACCAAACTCGACTTCCGAATGTGCGAACGGCAAAACCTCGCCCCTTTTTGACCCATGGTAGCATGGGTGTGGAGGTGTTGTGCGGCCGGTAACGTTGAACGTCGAATGTTTTTCGACATTTAAAAATTTTCGCGGTTTCAGTTTGCGCAAAACGCGTCAAACAAGTGGCCGTTAGACAAAGTAAAATCGCCTATTTAAAGGTAAACCATCCCACTCATGTATTATACAGAAACTCTCAAAATTGGGAATGAACCCCTACATTACCAGATGGGTAACCAACTGGCTCACTAAAAGGGCACATACTGTGAAAATGGGTAACTTCACCTCTAGCAAAAGACCATTCACCAGTGGCGTACTACAGAGTTCTGTGCTGGGCCTCTTACTGTTTGGAATTTATTTGTCAGAAGTCCAGGCAAACATGGATGGCCTGTGGCTAACCAAGTTCACTGATGATTGCAAATTGGGAGCAATCACTGAGTACCCTAATGATGCAAACATACTGCAGACAGGGTTAACACAGACAAACAATTGGTGCCAAAGCCATGGATTAAAGCTAAATGCAAAACATGCATTATTATTCCCTTTGGGAAAGCTGATATTCCTGCTAATTACATTATAGACAGCATCCCCCTAAATGTAGACCCAGTGGCACATGATCTGGGGACTCAGGTTGATAGCAACCTGAACTTTTTCCCACCATGTATCCACAGTAGTAAGGGAATCCTTCTTTGTGGCACATCTTATAAGTAAAGGCACAGCATCTAGATCTAAGGATGGTATAATTCCACTGCACTCAGCCCTCATCAGACGAATAATTGAGTACAATGCTCTCTTTTGCATGTATGTCACCAGACACCTGCAACAACTGGAGGGACCACATAGGTTTCTCACCAAGAAATTACAGGGAACACTAAACAAGTCTTACATGGAAAGACTGAAAGTCCTGTCACTGTATTCTGTCTCCTACAAGTTACTAAGGAGTGATATGTACCTGACTTACAGGGTAGTCTCTAACCCAGCCCTGATGGAAATGCTACAGATTCGTAAATCAAACTGAAAGAGGGCCACTCGCTTCAGGGATCTTAACCTATTCTCTGAGATGAACAGGTCATGCTGGAGAGATAGATACATCTCCCAGAGACTGCCACTTCTCTGGAACAAGCTTCAAATTCATGTCAAACAGAGCCCCTCCTTGAACTTCTTCAAATGCAACCTAGATCAATGGATGGGTGACCACAAATTCACTCCTGGGGTGTTACCCATGTCCCTTCTGGACAGAGGAAGTAGGTTATAACTACCATAGACCCTTACCTCTATGAACTTCACTCACCTAACCAGTGGCAATTGGGGCAATTCTTGAATAAACATAGCTAGGCTTGTAAGGGCTCTAGGGCCATTAGCCTAGTAACCTTCTTTGAACCTACGAACTTCATATATCTAAAGGAGTTTAAAATAATTCCAAATTTATATTAGTTTCATTTTTAGGTTACATATTACAATAAACTGAATGTTCTTTCATAAAACATCTACTTCATACAAATGATGCATACTCATAACAGTTTGGACAGCTATATCCCAGTTAAGCAAATAAGAGTTAAAATGAATAAGCCACCAAAAATCTCAAAATCTGTCCATGAATTAACAGCAGGTCAGGATAAAGTGTGAAAATATAATAAAAAACTTTAAATGATTATTGCAGTAATAAATAAACAGAAGTCACTTAGAAAGAAATGTAAAAATACTGTGACAAGGGTAAAATCTGACTATTGTGACTATACTGTAGTGTGCTAATTCTTATAGTCCTGTTTTTGAGAACATTAAGCCCATTATAGAGTATATTACCATTATACACTGATGATCAGTGTTAAGCATCACATGGCTACGGCAAACAAATAAATTATATTCCTCTATCACCAATGGCTCTCTAAGACAAATCATACCCAAAGTTTTTGACATTGCTATACAAAGCTTTACCTGCCATGAAATTTTCTATAAAGCCAATAAGCATTGTTACAACACACTAATTACTACACTAAATCATACCACATAGCTGTCCTTTACTAGAAAACCTTAAGCTTTGTTGAACTAGTAGTTGGTGACTCTGCCCTACAAGTGACCAGATTAATAACCAGAAGTATAATGACATAGTCCTTTAATTTAATAAAAATGCTAAGGTTCTTCCACTCTGCAAGAAGGGTGACATATGTTAGATGAAAACTATTACCATATTAGATTACTCCTTCCATTGCTAAAGGTATTTGAAAAAATGACCAGGTTAGGCTCATAAAGATACAATATGGTTCCTGCACTAGGCACAACACATGCAAGACCATTTTGAAAGCTGTGGGCTGTATTTCATCTCATTTAGACAGAGGCATGTTAACTGGAGCCATTTTTCTGGATATTCCAACAAAAAAAGATTAAGTTGTCAATCATTATCAATCTTGCCAAAATATTGAAGAAGGATGCAATATGTCTGCACTAGTATAGTTCATAAAATACATATGGGAGGAACAGACTGCCTGCAGCAATGCACTCTTTTATTAAAAAAAAAAAAAAAAAAAAAAAAGCAGTCCTAAATAGGTGTACCTCAATAATGTATTCTTTGACCTACACTTTTCTTCAGCTAAACAAATAAAGACACAATGCTGTCATGGATATTTAGTTTCTATAGCATGCTGATGTTCCCATAGTAATACATAGTATTAAAACCAAGATATAGGCTGGTTTCAACAAACTTAACCATTGGATATCATGCAACAGACTCATCCTTAGTGAAAAGAATATGAAGATTAAGTTTGGCAGGCAAATATGAACTAACACTAACAACATTACAGATAACTGTGTTGTAATAGATTCTTGAAAAATACCTACTCATTTGACAACAAACAAACTTAAAATTTAAAATGTGTATGTAACTAACTCCATTAAAAAGAGCAAGTTCACTTGACTGCAAAATTTAAAAAAAATGTAAACTAGGAGACTTATCTAGAATGAAACTGTACCTCACACCTGAATCCAGAAAGTCTCTACCTTTAGCCTATCTTCTCCCAAAGTTATTTTATTTATTTTATTGACATTTGATTAATGTGAAAGTCCAAATGAGTAGGTGCTTTTTTTAAGGGGAGGCCCGGGGAGAAAAGTTCTAAAGTATTACAAAACCATTTTAAGAACAATAATTTTACAAGGTTCAAAAATAATACATAAACATCTGCAGTTTTAATAATTATACCAAATTAGATATAATGTGACAATATTGGTTAAAACAGGTACAACTTATATAACAATAATTTAATATTTAGAGAAATTTTAGCCAGTTTAGAGAAACTAATGGTAACTTATTATAATACAAACAGGAACTGTAATGAGAAATGAGAGAAAAAAAACAGGGTTATAGCATAACTTGACAGAGACAAGAAACTGATTTATGTTAAGATGTGAGTAAAGATGGGTAAGTTATGAATAGGTACTTGGTCATATTTAGGGATATAGTTTATCCTGAGGCTGAGTACTACCAGTGCCACATTTTAGCCAGGAAGTCTTTCAAAATTGTTTTAAAGGACTGGAGAGAGGGTATCAAACCTGATGGACATGAGTAAGGAGTTACAGGCCTTAGCAAGATGGTATGAGTACAGACCATGCCCAGCAGATTTGATAGGTTTACGTGCAGGGAAAAGTTTTGGTCATTGGATCATAATGACAGAGTGGGAACATAGTTGAGTAAAATGGTATTTAGTGCCAGACAAGCATATGGATGTTGTTTAATTGTATAGGTGGTAAGAAGCTGTGTATATATTGGTTGGCAGTGTAGTTCTAACCAATTTAGGCTTTTTAGTATTATACAGTGGTGGGTTCTGAAAGGGGTACTTCCTGTAAATTTAGCCACTTTATTATAGTGCTGCTCAAGTTTTGCTTTGTGCCATAAATTAGTGAGGGGATGAGGTGAGTAGTGGCAATTGTAGTTAAAGTTGCATTTGTAAGAAAGTTTTTTTTTTTTTTGGCTCTGTAAAATGACCCTAGTTTCTGATGATTTTTAATGCAATTTTGTACAAGCAAGTTGCATTTAAGCTTATTATCCTTTATCATCCCTAGTTTGTTATGAGAAGTGACTTCAATGGTTGTATTATTAAGAGACAGGATTTTAAACTTTGTTATGTGACGGGGATTTTGGGAAAAATAAGTACTTTATTTTGAGGGGTTTATCCTTTGTTGTGAGTTACAAAGGCAGGTTTCAGTGGTTGTAAAAGCTTTCTGAGTAATTTCTTTGAGATGTGCCAGGTTGTCTATTGCGCATATGAGTGTGAGTCATCTGCATGTTGTATTCGGGAGGCCTGTTGTGTGGATGTGTGGAAAGTGTTGGTGAGAATGTTAAAGAGGAGAGTGTCAAGGATAGAGCCTTGTGGTACACCAATGGTGACTGGGAGGTATGTAGAGAGGGTGGAGTGACATTTTACTGATGGATACCTATTGGACAAGTAACTTTTGAACCATTGAAGGGTGAGGTGAGATAGACCTAGTGCTGTGAGAAACTGTTTTGAAAGATTTAAATAAGTCTAGAAATAAAGAGAAAACTAGTTTGTCATTATCTCTGGCTTTACTAACAGTATCTATGAAGGTCAGACGTGCAGTCTTAGTACTATGGGAATGATGGAAACCATGTTGTCTGGTGGATAGGAATTCTTCCTGCAGGAGATTGTTTAGCAATTGTTTTGAATACATTTTTCAAGTTATTTTTGCGGAGGGGTTAAAATTAGAAAGGTCTGCTGAAATTTCTTCTTTGTGTAGAGAGATAATCTGTGATTGTTTTTCCAAATACACACTGAGAGGGAGGGAATATGGGATTTCTTTATTGATCTATTTATAAGGATTGAGACAGGTTAGGCAGTGCTATAGGTTGCTATAAGGTATTCACTTTGGAAGGTTATTAAATGAAGTAGAGCATAGTTTGAGTTTGTTTAAGAATAGTTTTATACATGAAATGAGCACTAGTTTGAAACTGAAAGTGGATATGATGATATGTGGCAGTTGGGATTAAATGTCTGGAATTCCTTGGTTATGGATGCTACACTGTCTGTGAAGTAGGGGTTGAATTCTATTTCAGTTTACCATACTGTGGTTATGGAAAACCTTAAAAAATGTATTGCAGCTAAACTCTTTCATTTCTACAATAGTGTTGTCAGACATGATGCCCACATAAACTACTGACAATTTCAAATATATGTCTTGCACTCAGTGCTGTATTATCAATACACCTTTACATTTAACTATGCAGAGAACAATCAGTGTGCTCATTTAGTCATAGAGGACCAAGATCTACTCACCAAATGGTGTTCAACACTGCAAAGACCAATATCAAAGGAGTAACACAGCTCAAAGTGACTTCCTATCTTTTTTATGGAATAAGCTGACATCATCAGTGAAAACCATGGAAAGGGGCATTAAAATGAAGTTTGAGGTGAATAATCAGTTGCTGTCGCATCAAAATTATTACAGTGTCCCAGTCCAAAATAACCAAAAGCAGGTTTTGCAGGGTTGATGTCAGTTCTACAACAGATGTTTCTTTGACTGCAAATAGATCAAAAAATTATGCTGAAATACCTTTCGATCATTCTCAAAAATATTTTTGCAGGGGGCAAGCCCTCCACACCCCCCAAAATTATATATATCTACTGTGAAGTAACACAACAGGGGAGTAAATGGAAGACTTCACCCGCAGCAAGTTTTGGCACCATGTCTCTGATTTATTGGTAGTTGAAGAAATGGCTGCCCATAGATTGAAAGCACCCCGTTTCATAATACCTTTGTTTATGTTGTTTTTCCCATTGTGCTTGTTTTGCTTCAGCATGTTTTGTTTTGTTGTGAATGATCAGTAATTGATATTACTGATTGAACTGATCAATGCTGTTACTGTGAAAAAAGTTTCCAAAATAATTGGACAGACTAATATAACCTGAAAGCATTAGGGTTTTTCATATTTAAGTGAATCTGCAGAACAATCAGAATTTGAAAAGTCACATTTGAACATGTATGCATAAAAGTGTTGGCTGTTCGATATTCTGTTTGCATCTCAAGAGCAACTCTTAATCCTTCGGACTGAAACACATTTTAAGCACAACTATGCTTGTCATATTGCTCTGAATATGTTGTTCTGAGGTTATAACCATGCAAAACCTGCTTTTGGTTGTTTGGTTAAAAATAATGACTCAGTCTGTCAACTGTCTAAAACTACAACATTTGCCTCACTTGCAAAAAATTATTATTGATTAAAACACGAATGGAAGGCCCAAGAAAACAAACTACTGCAGATAAAATCCAGAAGAACTTTAATCTGGAAACTTTTTGAAATAAAAACGTATTTAAAACTATGAGATAAGTGCTTTCACTCACAACTACATCTGATGAAGTTCATATATTTTGTGAAATAAAAAGTGCTTATCTCTCATAGTTTTAAACAAGTTTTTTTACTTCAAAAAGTTTCTAGATTAAATTTCTTCTGGATTTTATCTGCAGCAGTTTGTTTCCTTGGCCTTCCATTTGTGTTTAAAAAAAAAATATTATTATTTTTTGCTTAGTTCATTAAGTTGTTTACTTCTCTTGGTTTGTTTCATCCAGCTGAAGTTTTCATCATGTGAGACTAATTGAAACATGGTTCAGCATTTCGATGTGCCTCTTGTTTTGATCAGGTGGCAAATATTAGTAATGCACTCTTACAAAGAAAATCTTTTTGGCTATAAAACAACAACGCTAAATACACTGAATCAGTATAAGACAGCGCTTGAAATTTTTGAAATTAATGTGCACTGGGAATAAAATCAGGAAATTTGAAAGAAAAGCAATATATTCTAGAAATGTACAATAAAAGCTTAATTGCTATGATTTTTTAAATGTAACATAACTTTCTTCTGCGTTACAAAAACAAAGAACATGTCACTTTGTGCGTATTGATTACACTGACAAGTAACGTCGACCTTGCATTTTGGGACTTCCATACAAGTATGTACAAAGCCCTTTCAGCATTTCAACATAGCAGTTCATGGCCTTTGCAATGCATACTCAAATATTTCATTAAACAGTATTATAGGAGAGACTAAACATCTACTGTTAAAATCACTTTGCAGCTTTAAAATGACTTTATGTAGATTTGTGTAACAAAGCTCATCTCATACATCCCACTTCTCACACAAATTCATTTTTCTTATTAATTTTAAGGAACTCATAGTTGCAAATGCATATTAATAGCCACTGACCATATTCACACAGATAGAGTCTAGGTCTATCAATTTATGTCCTTCAGTCATTAGTCATGTATGCTCTATTGTTTTATAAATCAATTACATACAAATTGTTCATTCCTAAATAAAGTATAGTTGTGTAAGTAACCTTACCATAATAGTAGATGGTTGAATGATCATTGCTGCAGAAGCCTTATCTATACAGGTCATACCCTGCCAAGGATAATAACAGCCAGACAGTTTTCAAAGCTTCTGGGCACCTTCCACTTACCCAAACTGTCAGTCAGCTTGACATGAGCTGACGAAAAAAAAGTTTTGGCACCCAGCCCTTCACAGTTCCGATGCTAAAAGAGAGAGTAAGGCTGGGCCCTGACAGAGCAGTGCTAGGAACAAGAAGAAGTAAATGCCCAGACCCTCGCATAAGCAACACACCAAAAAAACAAGGGGAAAGAAGAGAGCAGCTGCTACAGCAATGATCATTTAAACATCTACTGTTATGGTAGGTTTACTTACACAAATGTACTAACTTTGTCATATTGATCACTGCTGCCGTAGCCTTACCTATATGGACATGTTATCCTAGCTTACTTACAATTGGGAGATGGAAGTAACAAGATCCAGGAGGCCCTGGAGAATGGTTCAACTAAAGCCTGCTCCAGACCTAAAGAAGGGATCAAGCTTACAGTGCTTTGTAAAGGTATGTGCAGAGGACCAAATTACTGCTTCTAACATACTTTTACAATCCAACCCTTTTCAAAAAAGCATAGATGATGAGGGAGTTGAGCCATTCTATGTGAAATGAAGCCAAGACCCTGGTAGAGTGGGCCTTGACCATCCCTGGAGCAGTTTTGTTGTGGTGAGTATAACAAAAGGTAATAGCCTTAGACAATCATTTCAAAATTGTTTGTTTTGACACAGGTTATCCCTTCTTGCCTTCTTAAGAAATGAGCAAGTGATTTGAAAATCTGAAAGATTTAGTTCTGTCAAGATAATACCTGAGTTGCCTGTAGACATTCAAGGTATGGCGTATCCTTTATCCCTCATTCTTAGGATCATGAAAGAAAAATAGGGAGATGGAAATTTTGGCATAAAGTAAACTTGAATGCCACTTTAGACATAAAAGAAGGATTTGCTCTCAAATAAACCCTATCTCTGTGGAAGACAAGATAGGGGTGATTCGCAATAAGAGTGCTTGTCACTCAGATACCCTTCTTACAGAGGTCAGAGCAATCTGTAAAATAAAACAATTTTCCATGTTAAGAACCTCAAGTCAGCCAGATTATCTGGTACAAACAGAGCAAGTATTAGCTTCTCTAACACAAGAATAAGATCCTTAGTAGGGGCCACCAGTTCTCTTGGAGGCCTCTTATGCAAAACCCTTTTCAAAAACAATTTGGCATGAGAATGCATTGGAAGAGGAGGATCCATGGGCAGACATGCTGAAATGGCCAATAAATAAACCTTGATGAAAGAGTAAGAAAGGCCTTAGGACAGTAAGTCACACAAATATTGTAAAACCAGTGAACAACTAGCACTGTTGAATGTTGGTTATGTTGTTAGCACTAACTTGAAAACATATTCAGTTTAGTAATACATAATTTGGTTGCAGCAGGCTTTTTTTGCCTCCATTAGTATCTGCTGCATATCCTCAGTAAACAGATGCATAAAGGGAATTAAGACCCTATCATCCAAGCAATCAGTTGAAGTTGACTGGAATCAGGATGCATCAAACACCCCTGACCTTGTGGGAATGGATCCATTATATGCAGAAGCTTGTGGTACTTTCCGCTGGATATTTCCTAAAGAATGAAGAACCACTGTTGCCTAGTCCAGCAAGGAATCAACAAAATGATCTTGGGGAATTCCTTCTGAATCTTCAGACATACCATGGATATCAGTGGAAAGGGTGGAAAAGCATACAGGAACACTCTTTTTCGAGGAAAAGAAAAGGAAAGGCATCTGATTTTCAGGCCTTCTTGCATGGAGTCTTGGGCAGAAACTTGCCAGCTGATTGTTCAGAAAGGAGGCAAATAGGTCTACTTGTAGAATTCCCCACAGATGGATCAAATCTTGGAAGACCCTCCTGAACAGGTTTCCATTCTTGAGGGTCTGTCCTTGTCCTGCTCAGCTCATCTGCCACACAGTTTGGCTCTGATGGAATATAGGATGCATGTAGAGTGAGATTCTGCTGTGTAGCTATATTCCTAGACAACATTGCTAGTCTGCAAAGAGAGTACAACCTTGTTCCTTCTTGCTTATTCATGTACCAAATGAGTGTGGTAAGGTCTGTAACAACCTGAAAAAGTCCCAGGGACCAAAGATGATTCAGAGAGTTGAGTGCCTTGGTCAGGGCAAGCATCTCTTTGTATGTATGTGCTTGCATCTGTCTTTGGTGTCCCACACACCTTGCACTGTTAAATCTGCTGACACTGCTCCCCAAGCAAAGTCCAAAGAGTCTGTGGTGAATGAGTGAGTTGGAGCGGGGGATGGGGGGAGAGACCTGCAATTTAGGGAAATTTGCAGTCTCCACCAAGAGATTCTCTTCTTACAAACCCCAGCACTGGGATTTGAAAAGATAAAGACATTAGTGCTGGGACCAAAAACACTTCAGATACCACTGTATCTTTCTCATGTTGAGTCTTGCCAGGGATATCAAGAGAATCATTGATGCCATGAGATCCAAAATCCAGAGGTATTCTCTCATAATGATTGAAATCTGAGTAGAAAATCTTTTGAACAGATCTAGATATAGATTTATTTTCCTGTGGAAGAAAAGCTCTTAGAACAGGCATGTCTAGGCAATCCTGAGTAAAGGAGTCAAAAAAGACGTTTGATTGTTGTCTTGAAATCCCAGCTTGTGTAAGGTATCTCTTACCCAGGAGAGAGATTCTTGACACTTTGAAAAGCACTCTGCAAAAATAAGCAAGTTTTCTAAATATGGAAAATGTAAATACCATGAAGCCTGCAATGAGCTATAACTGGAGCTAGACACTTTGTGAACACTCTTATGAGAAAATATCTGCTTTGAATAATTTAGTTATGTCTATTGTACAAGTCACTACTCATTGTTTGTTGAGTGTGCGTATGATTCAAAGAACAGTCCAAAGGGTAATATGATCTAGACACACAATACCTTGACAAATGCCTGAAGTCTGAATGAATAGGGTTGCAATGATAAGCATCTTTTAAATTTAATGTTAGCAGAAAACTTAAATGAGGAAGCAGAGGCTGTGACGTGACAGCATTTTCAACTTGGGCAGCACTACCACATACAGTTTTAGGAAAGAAAAATCCAGAACAGGTCTCCAGGTATCTTTTTCTTTGGCTCTAAAAATATATTTGAATAAAAACCTTTCCCAACCCTGGAAGGAGAAACTGGTTCTATCAATCCCTGGGACAGTATGAGTTGAAGGACAGGGGGGAAATAAAGGACTTTGGTCTAGTGGATGAGGAATTACCCCCTGGAAAGGAATGATTTCCTCCAACAGCCATCTGTAACCTTCATGAATGACCTTCAGAACCCAACTGTTTGTGACTATCAGTTCCAAACAGAAAAGTGGAGATTCAGACTTTCTGGAAGGGAAAATGGACTGCCATGGTGGGAAGGTAAGGGGTTTAGTGCAAGGCACTTAAATAGCAATTCTGACATGTTACACTGTCCTTAGTTTTGGGGGGGTTCCTGATTATTTATTTTTTGTTTTGGAACCTCCAAGCCATTTCTTCTTAAATGTCTGTTTACTAGCATTTTGTTGAGACTGACTATTTTGTTTTTTGCCAAAACTGGATGAGGGGTTAGGCAATCCCTTTTAAAATTTGGAAAAGGAGGTCTAAAAAATCTTAGAGATTGCCTGAATCAACTTACCCCTTTCATCACACTTTTTGATAATCTCTGCAGCAGGGGAGCCAAAATCTAAATCTCTATTGAAAGAAGAATTTAAAATCTAATTTTTCACATCATCATCATCATCAGGGAGGTTTTAAGAATGCATTCTGGCAGACATTAACAACAAAACAGTTCCAGTACCCATAGCCCTGGAAGAACTATCAGATGAATCATACGCACACTCTGCAAACAATGAGTAGTGACTTGTACAATGGAAGTAACTAAATTATTTAAAGCAGATGTTTTCTCATAAGAAGAAACTGCAGACAAAACATTTATTTATTTATCTGGACACTTATTGTCCAGGATAGTCCGACTGGGCTAGTGCCCTTTTTCAGTGGAGGCCCGTGAAGAAAAGCTCCACACTACAATTAAGCAAAACTTACAGAAATTGACTTAATATACAATAACAATACAATAAAAATTACAGGATTGTAGTAGAGGACAAAAAATATACAACAGAGTAAATGAGCAGCTGTTGTTTAATGTACACTTTAAAAAAAATCAGTAAGAAATACATTTAGTATAAGATATTTGTCTTGAGGCAGGTAGTGACAATAAGATAGCAAAAAGAAAATGCCTTAAAGATAGTCCTCCATGGGGAACTGTGTTTTTCAAATGTTTATGTTCTGCAGCAGTAGTGTGTGAGGATATTAAGTATGAGGCAGTTGCAGGTGGGATATAGGCATCATGTTTTCAGAAGCATACCTCTCAACTGTACAGATTTCTGCAGAATGCCCAGATTTCTGCCTCATATTTATGGTTAATTTCTTATATGAGTGTCATTTTCTAGCAAATCACTGGCAGATCACTCAGGGTTTAAGTCCGGGGATAATGACGGACATTTGAGTTTCAGACTTCATAGGCTTCAGAAAAATCAGTGCAAATGCAAAACCTGTTATTCTATCAGGTTTCCACATTTGTATGAGAAATACTTAAAAAGTGCCCCTATTTGTGGGCCTTTGTCCCCTCATTATTTATGGCTTTGTACAGATTTCTTGCTCTAGGAAGTTGAAAGCTATGATCAGAAGTGAGGAAGTGAAGAGAATGATTAGAAGTAGGTGCCTGTTAGTTCAATTGTTGGGTGGTTAGTGTAGAGAGATGAAGAGGGAAGGGAGGAATAGGAAAGGAGAGTAAAGGGAGGGGAAGGGAGGAATAGGAAAGGAGAGTAAAGGGAGGGGAAGGGAGGAATAGGAAAGGAGAGTAAGGGGAGGGGGAGGGAGGAATAGGAAAGGAGAGTAAATGGAGGGGAAGGGAGGAATAGGAAAGGAGAGTAAAGGGAGGGAGGGAGGAATAGGAAAGAGAGTAAAGGGAGGGGAGGGAGGAATAGGAAAGGAGGGTAAAGGGAGGGGGAGGGAGGAATAGGAAAGGAGAGTAAAGGGAGGGGGAGGGAGGAATAGGAAAGGAGAGTAAAGGGAGGGGAAGGGAGGAATAGGAAAGGAAAGTATAGGGACGGGGAGGGAGGAATAGGAAAGGAGAGTAAAGGGAGGGAAGGGAGGAATAGGAAAGGAGAGTAAGGGGAGGGAGGAATAGGAAAGGAGGGTAAAGGGGGGGGAAGGGAGGAATAGGAAAGGAGAGTAAAGGGAGGGGAAGGGAGGAATAGGAAAGGAGAGTAAAGGGAGGGAAGGGAGGAATAGGAAAGGAGAGTAAAGGGAGGGAAGGGAGGAATAGGAAAGGAGAGTAAAGGGAGGGAGGGAGGAATAGGAAAGGAGAGTAAAGGGAGGGAAGGGAGGAATAGGAAAGGAGAGTAAAGGGAGGGAAGGGAGGAATAGGAAAGGAGAGTAAAGGGAGGGAAGGGAGGAATAGGAGAGTAAGGAGAGAAAGGGGGGAAGGGAGGAATAGGAGAGTAAGGAGAGAGAGAGGGGCAGGGAGGAATAGGAAAGGAGAGAGAGAGGGGCAGGGAGGAATAGGAAAGGAGAGTAAAGGGAGGGGAGGGAGGAATAGGAAAGGAGAGTAAAGGGAGGGGAAAGGAGGAATAGGAAAGGAGAGTAAAGGGAGGGAGGAATAGGAAAGGAGAGTAAAGGAGGGAGGAATAGGAAAGGAGAGTAAAGGGAGGGAGGGAGGAATAGGAAAGGAGAGTAAAGGGAGGGAAGGGAGGAATAGGAAAGGAGAGTAAAGGGAGGAGGGAGGAATAGGAAGGGAGGGGAAGGGAGGAATAGGAAAGGAGAGTAAAGGGAGGGGGGAGGGAAGGAGGAATAGGAAAGGAGAGTAAAGGGAGGGGAGGGAGGAATAGGAAAGGAGAGTAAAGGGAGGGGAAGGGAGGAATAGGAAAGGAGAGTAAAGGGAGGGGAAGGGAGGAATAGGAAAGGAGAGTAAAGGGAGGGGAAGGGAGGAATAGGAAAGGAGAGTAAAGGGAGGGAAGGGAGGAATAGGAAAGGAGAGTAAAGGGAGGGAAGGGAGGAATAGGAAAGGAGAGTAAGGGAGGGAAGGGAGGAATAGGAAAGGAGAGTAAGGGAGGGAAGGGAGGAATAGGAAATGAGAGTAAAGGGAGGGGAAGGGAGGAATAGGAAAGGAGAGTAAAGGGAGGAATAGGAAAGGAGAGGGACGAAGGTAATGTGGGACAGAGGGAAGGGTTCAGGTGGGTGATTGCAGAGACAAGACCAGGTGCTGTTTAGGTCATTTTTAAGAGTTTTTTTAAATTCATGGACATGGAAAATGTTTCTGAGGGTTAGAGGGAGCTTGTTCCTTGAAAGAGTGGGAAGGTAGCTATACAGATTCTGTCCAATAGATTTTCTAGGCTTATGAATCTGTAAGAGACATTGATCAGAGAATCTGAGGGATTGGGGGGTTGTAGAGACAAGACAGGATAGGTTAGGGCAGGAAGAGGGCTTTTCAGGATAGAAAGGATGATAAGAAGTTGCATAAATAAGAGTAGGTTGGGAAACTCAAGCCAGTTGAGAGTGTAGAGATTATCAGTGGTGTGATTTTAAGGGCAGATTAGCTGCAAATCTTGCTACTTTGTTATAGGTAGTTTTGAGTATGGAAAGTAGTGAGGACTGTAGGTTAGTTAAGATTTGTGAGCCATAGAATAGGTGAGGCAGAAGGTAAGACTGGGCTAGTGAAATTATGGAGTTGGGTGTGAGGAATCTTATTTCTGTACAGAAGGCCAAGCTTTTGGTGGGTTTTCTTGTTACACTGATGTACATGGAGGTCAAATTTAAGTTGGTCGTCTATAATTGCTCCAAGGAGTTTGGTGTTGGTATCAGCTGTTACAGTGGTGTTGTTAAGGGAAGCGATGGTGGAGAAGGATTTAATATGGTAGAGGGATTTAGGGAGGAAGTGAAGAAGTTTAGTCTTTTTAGAGTTAAGTATGAGTTGGTTGTCAGAAAGATATTTTCAGTGAGGTTAAAGATGTTTGTGTCAGGGTGAGCAGGTCAGAAGGGTTGTCAGCAGTGGACATGATTGTGAAGTCATCTGCATACTGTATGAGGGATGACTGAGGACAGGAAGAGTGAAGTTGGTTGGTAAATATGTTAAAGAGAAGGGGGCCTAGAACTGAGCCTTGTGGGATGCCCATTTTGATGGGGAAATAGGGGGATAGAGCAGCGAGCCATTTGACAGATTGCTGTCTATCTGTGAGCTAGCTGTTAAACCAGAAGACAGTAGATAGGGTGATACTGAGTTGAGACAATTGGGAGAGGAGGATGGAGTGAGTGACAGTGTCAAAAGCTTTGGAGAGATCCAAGAAGAGGCAGGACACTAGTTTATTATTGTTTCTGACTAGGGTGACGGAGTTTGTAAAGGAAAATAGTGCAGTAGAGGTGCTGTGGTGAGGGTGGAAGCCATGCTGGGTAGGGGTGATCAGGTTTTCTTGAGTGAGACAGGCCATGATTTGTTTATGAACACAGTGTTCAAGGATTTTAGAGAGGGGAGAGAAAATGGCAATGGGTTGATAATTAGAGAGCTCTACAAAATTTCCGCCTTTGTGGATTGGTATGACATGGAATTTTTTCCAAAATGTTAGGAGAGCAGATTGTGTGATTGAACAGTTTATGAGGCTGGAGACAGGGTATGCAATGGAGTTAGAGGCTGCCTTTAGGAAGAGAGGTGGTAAGTTATCAGCTGAGGGGGAGCATGGTTTGAGTTTGAGAAGTAGCATTTTGATATAACTGGTTGGGATGGGTTTTAGTGAGAATGGGCTGTTTTGTAAAAGGGGTGGTGAGTGGTGAAGGGGTGGTAGGGTAGGTAGTTTGCATAAATTTGCTGATGGTATCAATAAAGTATGAAATAAATATGGATGGAGTTTCTTGTGGTGTGTTATTAGGGCAGGGGTTGGGAGTTGAGGGATTACCAGGGTGGAGAATTTGGTTAATAGTATTCCAGAATTTTGGGGGGTTTCTCGGTTCACTAGTTAGGGGTGTGTAATAGAAGTTCTTTTTGTCAGTGTTAATCTGTTTTTTGGTTACATTTCAGAGTGCTCTATATTTTTGGAGGTGTGTGAGAGATGTAGTCTTAATCCAGAGTTTCCAGGCAGAATATCTTTTACGGATGAGAGACCAGGTAGAGTTAGTGAGCCAAGGAGTACAGCGTGATTTGACTCTGACTGTTTTGAGAGGGGGCAAGGGTGTGAAGTGCAATTAGAAAGATGGAGATGAATTGAAGAACAGCTTCATAAAGAGGGAGGGATGAAAGGCAGGACCAGTCAATTCCGGAGAAATAATTATTGAAAGTATCAAGGTTAAAGTTGGATAGTTTTCAGAATTCCTTAAGTTTGTGAGGTCGAGAGAGGTGTGGGGAGTATCTTAGGATGCGTATAGGGGGTGGTCACTCATTGATTCTGGAAGGGATTCAGGGTAAAGATAGGGATTAGGATGGGAGACCATAATCCAGTCAAGGATGGAGTAGGTATTAGTGGGTTTATGAAGAAAAGTGGTAGAGGACACAAGGTGGATGTAACCATATAGGTGGATGTTGGTATTAGAGGTATTAGACATGAGGGGAAGCCAGTTGATGTTGACATCACCTAATATTATACTTTATACTGTATATTGCCAGACATCCAGTGAAGAATTTGTTCTAGTATGGGTATGTTTTCTCCAGGGGGTATGTGGATGGCAACTATAGTTATGGTTTTATGGTCGTTGAGTTTACAGTTACCAATAATGAGTTCAGCTGGGTTGAAAAGAGGGGGGGGGGGGTGTTAGGAGGTCTGAGTCTATGATGGCAACACATCCCCCTTTTTTATGAGTTCTATCAAGACAAAGGATGTTGTATCCAGAGAGGAGAAATTCATTGTCAGTGTTATGAGGTTTAAGCCATGTTTCTGAGAATGATTATGTTGGGGAAGTGTTGGGCTATCCAAGAGTGGAATTCAGATGTCTTGTTAAAGATGCTGTGAATGTTTACGGAGTAAAAGGAAAGATGTTTGAGACTAGAATTATGTGCCTGTGGAAGTGTGTGTGTAACACTGGTGGGATGAGATGAGTTAAAGTGTGGGCCAGGGCTGGGGTGGATATCATCTAAGAGTTGAAGAATGTTAGGAGGGTGGGGGAGAAAAGATAAAATGGCATAGGGTGGGATACATGTTTGTTTCATTTTGTTCTGTGGGGAGATAGCTGGGGATAAAGTGTTCCTCATAATTTCACTATTAGTCATAATAAGCTTTAACATATGAGTCTGACAATTCAAAGTTCAGAAAAATCAAAGTTGTAGAAGCATATGTTTTCCTTATACTTATCAATACTCTCCCCATCATTGTCAGGGGGAGTAAGACTGGAACTAAGCAAGTGTTTAGCAGCAGTTGGATTAACTAAACTATAGCTGCTGAGTCAGGTTTGAGAACAGAATATAAAAAAGAGTGAGAAACTTTTTTATATTCTGTCTGCCATTTTAGGGGCAGCAGGCTGACTTTCAGGAAAATTGCAGGCAGTAACAAACGCATCCTCCATTATTAACAGAAGTGGGTGAAATGAGTGCAGCTTCGAGAAATTCCTTTTGTAACAGCTTATAGTATTTTATGGGGGACTGAGACATCTCAGTGCCTTCCAATGAAAACCCTGGCACATTCTGGAAACAGTCTCAAAGAAAGAGAAGCCCCTACAGGCAGAATCAGAAATGAAGATCTTTTCTGAGTGTGAATCAGAAAACTTAAGTGAAAACCCTGTATCTGTCCCTTCATCTTCCTGTCCAGATTCAGAATCTTGAATCCACTCAGGAAAAACAGGCATCTCTCTTTCTTTAGTCAGAATTCACATTATAAGAAGGATTAATAGCCTGGATTATATAGTCAACAAAACCCAGTATTCCTGTCTAAATTATAGAAGGAGTAGATACTAATTTAATTTTCTGTTTCTCTTTGACAGGAAAATGGGGGCCGACAGTTTTATTAATGGCAGCAGGACCTTCACCAGGGATAGATGCAGCATTCTGACTAAATAGGGAAAACTTCCCTGTTCCCTCTCTCAAGGCTGACAAGAGAAGCTCTCTCCTTTGCCCACTGAGGAGATCACAACAGCTGCAGAGGTTGCGGCTAACCCTTAGTCCACAGTGGCTGTAGGTGCTACACCAGAGAGGTATGGGGAAAAAGATGAGAGGTTTGAGGAGCAAGCTATGGCCACAGCAGAGCCACCCACCTGCAACTGAGGCAAACTGCTAGCCTGCAATGGTGGCAAACGTTGTTCACTTAGCTTCTTCTTTTTTGTGGCTGGAAGAAGGACTGATTGTAGGACTGGTAGTTTGATTTCACGCAGTCAGCATTTCTGATTTTGGATATTTTTAAGTGACAACTTTAATTCTTAAAAGTAAGGAGATTATTTGGAAAGGAGATTATCTCCCCATGGTGACATATCTTAAAAGATTAAAATGTACAGAGAAATCAAACACCAGATGTAATATGACATAGTACCGCTACTCTCATCTACTTCTGCTTGTATCACACGTTCAGATTCAGACAACTAAAATCATGTGGTGCTACAATGTGGCCTCTCTTAATGACATGGTCTACTACTCACAATCCCCTGTGAATATAGCCTACTTCAGGTGAAATCAGAGGATTATGAACGTTTTTATGTCTAATTTACCTGGCTTTGACATTTTGAAATTGACCATCTATTTTTGCAGAAACACTAATTTTGTAAAGTAAGATTGTGTGCGTGTTTGTGTGTTTAGTGAGGTTTTAGAGGGAGACAGAAAATGTTGCATGGCTTGCTTACTGTTGTTTTGCATATCTGTCACTAGGTGGTGCTATATCAAACATTATTTATCTTCCATTCCCACTTGTTGAATTGTCACCTGTTTCAAGTTTTTATGTTGTCAGTGCAATAAGGTCTGTAATTATAGTAAGTACTTTTTGTGTTTAACAATATAGAACATAATGGAGTGTAATGCTGGCCATGCATTCAACAGCGCCTGCAGTCTGGTCATTTTTGTTAAATGGTCTGTTTTACTCAAACTCCAAAAATGCCAGCAAAGTTTTGCAGCTACATAGCTTTGTAAAATTCAGTGAAAAATAATGGCCAGTGTGTTTAAATTAAGAAGGGTAAATGATCTACCTGGCAATCACTGGGCAGAACAAAAGTAAAGAAAAGAGAATCACATCCAGTGGTAACTTGTTTTCACCAAATGTTTGTATTAAAGCTATACCTACTTAACATACATGCATTATCTTGCCTAGTAACCAATATCCACATGATAGAGAGACTATATGCGCCAGACCTGAATGCTCTGACATGAACACAATGTCTACCCAGAATTTTGTAACCATGAACATTGTTTATTCCGGATAATAGATGAATAACCTAAAAAGTGTACAGACTTATAAACTTGTCAGTACCAAAGTCTTTGTAGTGTCATACCTCAAACAGAAAAATAGAAGATGAAGAAAATATCTCAATGCAACATTACTCATATGAACCTTTATTTGTAAAAGGATTCCTTCACAAAGTGGATTTTCAGCATTTATAGTACGACCACACTATTTCCATACATTCATCTGTCTTCCCTAGCTAATGTATTTCAATTATGTGGCCTAAAGGTTAAGGTGTTTGCCTTACAAACACCAAGTACAGGGTTTGAATCTCACAGGCGATAATTGGCTAGACTTAAAATGGCTTGCAAGGGCAATTAGCTTAGTACTAATCTATGAACCTTATAATCTCAGGGGTATCTCTCAATGTCAACCCACTCTACTTACTCCAAAAACTAAACTTCATTGCACTGACCATACATTCCCTACCCTAGCACCTAAACTATGGGATTTCATTCTTCTTTCAATTAGATATGTCCAAAAGTAGTCGGACTTCAGACAACAACTCAAAGAACACCTTGTCACCCAAAGTACATGTTCACTTGGTCAGGTCATGTTACATGAACCCTGCAGTTCTCTCACACACAGTCCTTTATTCCTGCTTCATCCTTCCTTATCTCATCTGATCATTCCCTTTACTTACTGCCTTTCATTCATCCAACTTCTTTCTTTTCTTTGCATCTCTCTCACACTTCTTCGCCTTTCTACTCCTCTTTCCTCTGCATGCCACTCTCACTATTTCTCTGTCTTCTCCCCATGGTATCCTATCCTGCAACTATTCTCACTTGCCTCTTTTAACGTCTTTATACATCTCTATATAGTGACATGCATCTATCCCTGCAGCATAAGCCATCCCTGTCATTATGGCTATATCTTACCCAAAAGCTCTGCTAAGCATAACTCAATTTTTCCATCCATGTTTTGACAATGTAAACTGCTCTCTTCACTAAATGTTACAATGTATTATTGCATCAGTAAATATGTATGTTTTTAGCATATTGTTTTATCAATAATTATGTTTTGTTAATTTATTATGTGATCCTATTAGCACGGGCTGTGCCAGCAAATGTCCCACTGACATCAGTGCATTACCTAAGTAAACAAAAATAAATAAATAAGTAAATCATTATATCAAGCCGTGCCTCGTCTTTAATATAGGGGCTCTTACCAAGGATGTAGAAGAGGTGTTTTAGTAGTAACTTTCACTAAATGTTATAGATAAGAAATATAAAAATATGTAAGCTGTGTTTTGGATTTTTTTCTTTTGATTTGTTAACTCAGCATACTGATACAGCATTCCAGACTCCATTACTCTAGCTATCCTTCTTGATCATACACTATTGTAGCTCTTTCTTAACAAATTTTTGCTGTTTTGGCTATTCCACATGATAAATGCCCCACCACTCAAATGCATTTAGCTGAGTTGTCTAGCTTATAATGTAACATATTTCAAGACAGCAACACAGGCTTTTTCCCTGGGGCTTACAAGCATGTATGTATATATGTGAGTGAAACCTGGTCTCCTTGTGTTCCACTTTACTTTTCGTATATAGGTATCAATCAATAAAGTTCATCAATATCAGACTTGGGGTGCAGTTTTTTGGAGTTTTTACATGCTTCTGCAGCTTCCTTTTTGATCTACATGCACAGTTATTGTATGTGCGTGTGGTATGTGTGTGTGTGTGTGTGTGTGTGTGTGTGTGTGTGTGTGTGTGTGTGTGTGTGTGTGTGTGTGTGCGTGCTTGTGTGTGTGCACGCTTGTGTGTGTGAGTAAGAGAGATGGTGAATTGGTGAACAAGTATGCCTATATGGTTATATATATGTGCATGTGTATGTGTGTGTGTGTGTGTGTGTGTGTGTGTGTGTGTGTGTGTGTGTGTGTGTGTATGTGTATGCCCGCACATGCATGTGCGTATATACTGTCTTTGCATGTACATTTTGATGTTAGACAAGTTTATGTGTATGGTTTCCATCTGTGAATTTGCTTAAGAATTTGTGGTTTGTTCTTGAATGGTACTAATATAGCTATGTGAATTTGTCCCATAACTCTCTGGTGCACAAATCTTAATTTACTATTATCACAACTATACCCTCCTTTATCATCTCATCTCCGATATCTTCCTTGTTTCTCCTCCCCTCCTTCCTTTCTTATCTCCCTATGTTCTAGATTTTGAAACAAGTCTTTGCAGTGAAAAATGTTCTTACTTAAAACCTGACAATCTGTAAATACTGATGATATTGCAGAACATATACCCCCCTGTATTTAAAAAATGTATTCACATACTACCCATGTAAATGTTATTTTTAATCAAAACTGTTTCTAAATTATGCAACTTATGTCAAGGATGTCTGAATAATAGAACTGTCTCATGAATAAAACTGACTGTAAACGATGAAACAATGTAAATGATGTTCATGATGTCTGTATAATTTGATCTTTTCTCCCTAGATTTCCAATTTTAAAAGGGAGTGCTAAGTCAGACTTTCCAGGTAAACAAATGCCAATAATTAAATAAATAAATGTTCATTCTTTTAATTGAGGTGAACTAGGCATAGGGTTTCCCGGGAAATTTTTATTTATTTACTTATTTTATTTAATTTTATTTTACATTTGTTAACCGGGAAGGTCTGACTAGATATATGTCCATTTTCAGTGGAGGCCTGGGGAGAAAAGCTCCATACAATAGACATAAGAAAGACAACATAATGCACTGGAAAATACAATAGTGAAATACAATCCAGAGAAATTTTTCATAGTTACATAATGAAAGCAGAGAAAATATTTACATAATTACATAATAAAACCATTCCATTATAAGAGTAATTCATGGTTGTACAGTGTATTTGAAAGTCATTATCGAAGTTCCTAGGCCAAGAATCAGGAGGTGCATATATGTGTGTTACTTCTTATACGTCCTAGATTTCACTTAATCACATGGCAGTAGAATAATATAGTTAGAATTTAGAGACACAGTTATGAGACCCTAGTTGGGTACACAGTAGTAAAGTGTGGGGAATTAGTGAGGGGTAGAGCAAGGACAGAGCCATCGTGAAGTGAAGTGTAGAAATGGGTTGGAGAGGGTTGTAAGGTTAGTTCTGTAGGGAGAGAATTCCAGACTTTACTAACTGAGTTCATAAACAGAGCTTCCCCAGCTGAGTTGTTTGCTTTGAAGGTGAAGGCTAACATTTTGTTAGAGGATTGGAGAGTTTTAAGGTTATGGTAGGGGGTGATGAGTGTTTTAATATCGGGTGTCTCTTTGGGCTGATAGAGAATCTTGTGGGTGATTATTAGTTGGTTGGTTAGTAGATGGTTAGGTAGTTCAAGCCAGCTTAGTAGTTTGAGATTGTGGCAATGATGGGTCCTGTAGGCAGAGGCAGTGGCAAATCTGGCAATGTGATTATAGCAGGTTGTGAGCTTGTTCAGGGAGGTTTTATTCAGGTTGGTGAATAGGGGAGAGGCGTAGAGAAGTGTGGATAGGAGAGGAGTGTGAGCAAGAACAGTTCTGACAAGGGGAGTTAAGAAAGATTTGATTCTTTGTAGAGAGATCCAAGTTTATTATTTACTGTTTTGATGGTGTGGTCGATATGCAGATCAAACTTTAGGTTGTTGTCGAGTATGACTCCTAGTAGTTTGGTTGATGGGTCTGGTGAGATAATAGTGCCATTGTTAGATGTAATGGAGAAGGTTAGAGAGGAGGTCTTATGGGATGGGGAGAACAGCAGCAGTTTGTTTTTTTTTTGGGGTTTAATATTAGATGACAATAGAGGAGCCAATTTTCAACCATGATAAATGTGTTTTGAGATAGTGACAGTAGCTCAAATGGAGTTGTGGCACAGCAGATCAGGGTGGAGTCGTCTGCGTATTGGATACAGGTAGTGTCTGGTATTACTCTATGCAAGTCATTAATGAAAATGGAGAATAAGAGGGGCCCTAAGATGGATCCTTGGAGGACTCCAAGAGTTACAGGTAAGAAGGTAGATAGGTTGTCTTTCCACAGGACTGCCTGTTGCCTACCTCCCAAATATGACTTAAACCATTGTATAGCATGCATGTCTAGGGAGAGTGTTTCTAGGGTTTGCAGGAGAAGTTGGTGGTTTACTATGTCTAAAGCTTTGGAAAGATCTAGGAAGATGGCTGAGGAGAGTTTATTGCTATTACGGTTGTGATTTATGGCATTGTTGAAGGACAGTAGGGCAGTGGTGGTACTGTGGTTTGGTCTGAAGCCATGTTGAGAGTTTGACAGGTGATTGCTATCAAGACAATAGTTCAGGAGTTGTTTTTGGATACATTTTTCCAGGATTTTGGCTATAGGAGAGAGTATTGCTATGGGTCTGTAGTTTGAGATGTCAGTGCATTGGAATGATATGGGATACTTTCCAGGTTGTGGGAATGGTAGCTTCAGATATGGATCGGTTGATCAAAATGGATATAGGGTAGGCTATAGCATCTGCTGCTTTTTGTAGGTAATCTGCTGTAGGAGATCTGCGGCAATGGTAGTTGGTTTTAGTTTTCTAATTAGAGTAAGGATAAATGAAGCTGAGACTGGTTGAAATTTGAAGGTGGTTTGGGTAGTGGGTGTAGAGGCAGAGGGATTTAGTGGACTGGGGGCTAAGTTATTGGCTAAGTTTTGAATAGTTTATGTAAAGAAGCTATTGCAGGATTTGGCTACTTCTGCTGGAGAATGTGAGTTGTAAGCTGAGGGGACAGGGGTGGTAGATTGTCCTGGATGGAGCAGTGTGTTTAGAGTTGCCCAGAATCTCTTTGGTTTGTTCTGGTTTTTGTGTTGTAGGTTGTGATAGTAGTTCTTTTTGTTGGTAGTGACAGATTTTTTTGTGTCATTCCTTAATTGTCTATAACAGAGTTGATCTGGGAGGTTTTTTGAGGTATGCCAAGTGGCCCAAGCTTTATTTCTTAGTAAGATTTTTTGCCTAGTTGCAGCTGTAAGCCAAGGGGTGCTTTTAGTTTTAGTCCTAATGGTACGAGCTGGAGCGTGGCTGTCTAGGATGGATAAGAATTTAGTGTTAAAGTATTGTACAGCTTCTTCTAGTGGGAGATGCTTTAGAACTGACCAGTTGCAAAGTTTAAGGTCTGGTTGAAAATTCTTAAGGTTAAAATCTTTCTTGTTTCTGATTGTTTTATAGGTGGGTTGTTTGTAGATTTCAGCCTTTTGCCTGATGATATAGGTGAGGTGGTGATCACTTATGTCATCGGGCAAGGTTCCGGCTTTATACGTGAGTGAGTGATTGTTAATAAGTATCCAATCTAATATGGTTTCTTTATTGTTAGGTTTAGTGACTCTGGTGGGGGAGGATATGACTTGTGAGAAACCATAAAGGTTAATGTGGGAAGTGGGGGGTTCAGAGGAGCATGAGTACCAGTCTATATTAAAATCTCCGAGTACAATGGTTTCCTGGGGATAATTATTTGATAGCCAGTTTAGTATGTCCTCAAGTACTGGTATGTTTTTCCTTGGGGAGATGTAGACACAGATTTTATATATATATGTATATATATATATATATATATATATATATATATATATATATATATATATATATATATATATACTTTTGCTTTTATTGATGTGTAGTTTAGTTGTAATTATTTCAGCAGTAGTATTTTGGAAGGGTTGATGGCTGTCAATGGTTACTTCTAGCATAGATTTGTAGAGAACAGCTACCCCCCTCCTTTTTTAGCAGTGCGGTCATGTCTAATTATATTGTAACCTTGTGGTATGACTTCACTATCTAAGGTACTTGGTTTGAGCCAGGTTTTAGTGAGACAGAGAACATCAGGATAAAGATGATTTAGCAGGGCGTGGAGGTGTTGAACTTTATTATTTATGCTTCTGAAGTTTAGATGGGTTACCAGGAGTGAGTTAGGAGGTCTGTTTATGGTATGGGGTATAGGGGATGGGGTAGTACTGTTGGTTGAGTTAATGGTAGAGGATGGACCTGGGTTTGGGTGGATATCCCCATCCCTGGTGAGATTAGTTTGATATTTAATGATTAATTTCAGAATCTTATAAAGAAGGGTTTGGTATTTTTTAGTTTTTGGGTTGATGTAACGGTTTCTAATAGTATTTATGAGGTGTTTGTTTAATTGGATAGTTATGGGGGAGTAAGTAGATGTTCTGGCTTATTAGTTTTAGGCAGTGTGATAGTATGGCTTCTTAGGGAATGAAAACCATGAATCACTTGTTGTTCATATGCTGTTAGTAAGTAAGGGATAAGCAATAGTGGTATTATGGAGTAGGTCAGTAATAAGTTGAATGAAGGTAGGTTTGGGGTCATGACAGGGTGGAGGTGATGTGGTTTGAGATAGAAGGAGAGTGATTTGAGATCGAATGAGAGTGATTGGTGTGGGTGTGGTTAGTTGATTAGGTGTAAATGTATTAACAGTATGAAATATTTGGCAAAATTTTGAGCAGACCTTGACATTCACAATGACTATGCCTCAATTAGATAAAGAAGGGATTTTGTTCTGGAAGGTCACTGCCTTTATACTTACTCTCTTAGACTTCTAAAATGCAGATATGTTCCTATTCCTTTCACAAGCGCTAAGAGTTATCCTATACATTTGACCACTATGCTGTAAAAGGGGTCCTTTTGAAAAAAAAATGACAGATCAAGAGATCCTCTTTACCATACACTGGAGAGGTAGCTTAAAAAAATACAGCATCACTAAAAATATCAAATGTGCCCTCGAGGTTTGCTCCTAGGGCAGATGCTGTTCTTTCTAGTTACCATAACTTGATTACTTTTTATTAGGTATGGTGTACTAGAAGTGTAAAATTCCTCAATGGGTAACAAGGACTATGCAGTAAAACATGTCAGTTGTTGGTTTACTCAAGTTATTGTGTTAATACAGTCTCTAGACATTTATAGTTATGTAATGGGTACTCTGTTGGTGTGAAATAATCTAGTTACATCATCATCTAATTCAAATTTCATATTTATTCATTTATTTAAGTATGCCAGTATTGCCTTTGAGGGTGGTGACTCTAAAAGAAATATGATTGCTTTATCTCTCAGTTTTCTTGTATGTAAATTCATATGTAGCTGATATTGTATGGACAATTGTTTTATGCTCTACAACATATCTGAGAAACTTAAGCTGTTTAAAATACACACACACATACACACACACACACACACACACACACACACACACACACATATATATACACACACACACACACACACACACACACACACACACACACACACACACACACACACATATACATTAATTGATGGCCCTTCCAGAAGCATTAATGACTGATCAGTAACAATTATTGTTAGCATAGAAAGCTTAGTAACCTAACTTTTGACTTGATACATGGAAAGTTGAATGGCATGTTATGCAGAAGTGTTCACGTGTTCATTTGTGACCATTCAAAATAACAACTACATAAACATTGAAACAAGACATGCAATAGGGATGAGATAATACATACTACAGTACAGCAAATCATTCAAAAGAAAAGAGCTAGCATAGGAATGGGTAAGTAACTGCATAAATAAATACATAAATTCATACTAAGATAAGATACTGGCAGTACCTTGCCAAAAAAAATACACACTAGCAGCATGAAGTGTGATGGCAAAATCACCAAAACAAAATAAAAAAATTGTCATGATCTAAACTGATAGAAACAGTTTCAGACATGTGCCATTGAAACAAATATATACTACTGAGAAACTCACTACCAGCAGCAGCAAAAGTCTGTCTTAACTGACTCCAATATATACTACCTGGCATCACCTGCAGTTGTTATCTTCAATGGTCATTGATGAGGACATTCAACAGTTCGTGCACAATTAAATGTATTCAACATTTCTTGCATTGATCAGATGTTAAGCTGAGAAGCTTTCTTCTCAAGGCCTCTGCTAAAAATGAGCTTTGGTTTATTAAGATACCCTAAGACCCAAAATATAAAGGAATAAGCCATATATTTATACGTACCTGAGGCTTTCTGGTGTGACTTCAGCTACTAGAATTATCCCTGATCCAACCAAAATTACTGATCCAGAGATGGCCTGCACCTGTCGCCCTTGGGATTCCGGATAGTGGCTAAGACTCTTGCCACCTCTATAGTGCCTTTTTTAGGCAAGGTTCAAATGACAAATTCACCACCGTAACAGGTACAAGCAAGCAAAATCTGAGGGTAATGCTACTCAATGCTAGAAGTCTAAATCTCAAAATGCATTCACTCGAGGCACTCCTTAAAATAGAGAACATCGACATCTGTGCAGTGACAGAGATCTGGTTCAAGGCTCCAGAGAACACCCCTGCATTACCAGGCTATAATTCATACCACACCTTTCAGCCACCTAACCTTGACCAAAACACTAAAGGCAGAGGCGTGTCATTACTCATTAAGGATACCCACACCTCCAGGCTAGTTGCTCAGCATAATGCATCCGAGATTATCCAAGTGCAACTAACTCTGGGCAAGACCACAATCCAAATTGTAACTTGCTACAGATCCCCCACCATGCCCCAGGATTCCCACTCCTCATTTCTTAATACACTGGAAAATATTAGGGTACAACCCAACACCCTAATAATGGATGATTTCAACTACCCCACCATTAACTGGGAAAACTACTCATGTACCAACTCTTTTGCACAACGTTTTCTGGAATTCATAAATTCCAACGCCTTGGATCAACTTATCCACACCCCCACCAGGGGCAGCAATATCCCAGACCTGGTCATTACCAATGTGGGTGACCTGTGTTCCACACCAGAGGTCAATTCCTCATTGGTCAGATCTGACCGCAAGCTAATCACCCTTGACATCCACATCCCACCCCCACCCCCCATTTGGGAAACCACAGTAAAAAATTTCTCCAAAGCCAGCTTCACGCTTCTTAAGACAGAAGTGGCAAACTTCATGACACCCAGGCAGATGGACAATAGAGCTACAACTGCTGAATCCGACATAAATACACTTTATAAGCACTTACATGAGTGCATGGATCATGCTATCCCTAACAGAAACAAGATGCTATCCTCCAAAAAAAGGAAGCCAATCTGGTGGTCCCCTGCCATAAACAAACTCTACAACAGAAGAAAGAAACTGTTGCAAGAAAGAGTAACATCCCATGATTGGAAAAACTCCTTGGTCAGCCTCAGTAAAAGCTGAGATCCCTCATAAAATCCTCCAAAGCTAGTTACAAAAACAAAATTGCCACTGATTCTAAAGACAACCACAAAGCATTCTATAGCTATGTCAAGAATCTCAGTGGCAACACTCACATCTGCTCTGAGTTACAGCACAATGGCACTAAATATACAGAGCCAATTGATATTGCCAACATCCCGGCAGATAGGTTCAATGCTAACTTTACCCCCCTCTCACCCCCTAAAGGGCCCATCTCTATACTGGAAGAATGCAAAGTTCCTATGATCACGGCTGCACAGTTAAAAATCACACTCTCCAAAGCCAAGAACACAGCATCCATGGGACCTGACAACATCCCAGGCTGCATTCTACATGAACTACAGAATGAACTGGCACCTGACCTAAGCACCATGTTCAATCATAGCCTCACCTCAGGCTTTGTGCCCACTGAATGGCGCACAGCGACAGTTATCCCACTCCACAAAGGGGGAGCCACCACGGACCCCAGGAACTACCGCCCCATTAGCCTAACGAGCCTGGTCTGCAAGGTCATGGAACATGTCATCATGGAACTTATAAACAAAGACATTGGTAATCTTCAAACTCTGGACCCCACCCAGTTCGGGTTTGTAAAAGGCAGATCATGTCTCCTAAACCTGATAGACTTCTTTTTAGCAGTCACCAAAGCTGTAGACAAGGGTAAGGTGGTTCACACAGCCTATCTAGATCTTGCCAAGGCTGTTGACACCATTCCCCACTCTGAAATTATAGATAAACTCACTAAACTAGGTATAAATCTCGATGTCACAAGATGGGTTGCCAACTGGCTCACTAGCAGAACCCACAATGTGAAAGTAGTAGACTCCAAATCTGACTTCAGACCAGTGGCAAGTGGAGTACCACAGGTTTCAGTCCTGGGTCCTCTCCTGTTTGGTATCTACTTTTCTGAAGTACAGGCTAACACAGAAGGTCTTTGGCTAACGAAGTTCGCAGATGACTGCAAACTAGGAGCCATAATTGAAACTCCTAACGATGTGGACATCCTACAAAAGGGCCTCACTGAGACAGGTGCCTGGAGTCAAAGGTATGGCCTCAAACTCAATGCCAAAAAGTGCATTGTCATCCCCTTTGTTAAAAACTCTGTACCCATGAGCTACCATATAGGTGGTAGTCTACTTAACACTGAAAGTGCAATAAGAGACCTTGGGACACAGGTGGACAGCATTTTCTCCTTTGATAATCACATCGCAACAGTAGTCAGGAAATCCTTCTACATGGCACACCTCATCAAAAAAGGTTTCTCATCCAGGAAAAAAGAGGTCATTGTTCCCCTCTACTCCTCACTCATTAGACCCATTATAGAGTACACCACCACTTTTGGTATGTACTTCACAAGATATCTACAACAACTGGAAAGGCTACAGAAATACCTCACAAAGAGGATTACTGGCCTCAAACATATGCCCTACGCAGACTGTCTCTAAAAACTCCAGCTTTATGTCAAACCCAGAGCTGTTGGACATGCTCCACTTAAAAAAATCCCTATCCCTCCAAGCTACATGCTCTAGGGACCTAAACCTTGTCATCACAATAAGCAGAACATGCTGGAGGGATAGGTTCCTGTCCCAGAGACTTCCCATACTCTGGAACAAACTACCTATCTATATCAAACAAAGCAACTCATTAGCACTCTTCAAGAAAAATCTTGCTGATTGGATGGGAAATAGGAAATTCACCCCAGGGATCACCTCTGTGGCTCTGCTCTACAGGGGCACAGGAAAACAATTTTATTGGGTGGCGAAAGCCAGGGTATCTTTTTGGCTAGGCTTATATAGGCCCTAGGGACAATAGCCTAGTACCTACCTATGAACCTATGAACCTATGATCTACATTTGATATTAGAACCATTTGCCCCTGTTTATGTTTGTTAATAAATTCGTGACACATTATCTACACTGATTTCACCAAAACAGAACTGATTAATAAAATCTGTCTAGCTGTCTCTAACACATATATAATATGGATTCACTACACAATCTCAAAGTACTAAAATGTTGAATTTCAGTATTTCGAGACTGAATAGTCAAAAACCCACATAAACAAAAACCCACAATCATGAATACCACAACCGCGACCATTCACACACACACACACACACACACACACACACACACACACACACACACACACAAACCAGAAAACACAGCATCAATGGGACCAGACGGCATCAATGGGACCAGATGGTGTCCCAGGCTGCATCCTACATGAACTCCAAGAAGAGCTAAACCCAAACATAAAACTACTGTTCAATCTCAGCCTTACTACAGGATATGTACCCAAAGAGTGGTGTACAGCAACAGTGGTCTCTCTCCACAAAGGTGGTGCCTCGACGGATCCTGGAAACTATCGCCCCATAAGCCTGACTAGCATGGTCTGCAAAGCTATGGAAAGGATCATCATGGACCTCATAAATAAAGATATTGGGGACCTACAGACACTGGATCCTACCCAGTTCGACTTTGTTAAGGGCAGATCCTGCCTCTTAAACCTGGTTGATTTCTTTGAAACAGTCACCAAGGCCATTGACGAGGGGAAGGTGGTCGACACAGTCTACCTGGACCTCGCAAAAGCCTTCGATACAATACCCCACTCGGGCATTATAGATAAGCTCACCAGCTTAAATATAAACCCCTATATCACTAGATGGGTTGCAAACTGGCTCAAGGACAGAACCCCATGGTTAGAATTGCTGGAGCCATGTCAGACTCCAAACCAGTTACAAGTGGCATCCCACAAGGCTCAGTCCTGGGACCTCTCTTGCTCGGTATATATTTCTCGGAGGTACAGGCCAACACGGAAGGACTGTGGCTGACCAAGTTCGCAGATGACTGCAAACTGGGCGCCATAATCGACTCTCCAGCCGACACAAGCATCCTCCAAAAGGGCCTCATAGAAACAGACAACTGGTGCCAGAGCCATGGCCTCAAGCTAAATGCCAAAAAGTGTATCGTCATCCCCTTTGGCAAAAACAAAGTGCCCACAAATTACCACATAGGTGGTAATCCATTAAGTACAGAAGAAGTAATTAGGGACCTGGGGACCCAAGCTGATAGCAATCTCTAATTTGACAACCACGTGGCCAAAGTGGTTAGAAAAACATTTTATATAGCCCACCTAATCATGAAGGGATTAACATCTAGATCAGGGGAGGTCATCGTGCCGCTTTACTCATCCCTCATCAGGTCCATAACTGAGTACAATGCCCCTTTTGGGATGTACCTTACCAGACACCTACAGCAACTGGAAAGACACCAAAAGTACCTCACCAAGAGGATCAAAGGGTTCAAACAGATGCTCTACTCAGTGGCATACCGCCTGCTCAGAGGCGATCTGTGCCTGATGTATAAAGCCATGTCCAACCCGGAATTAATGGACATGCTGCACCTCAGAAAATCCAAATCCCATCGAGCTACGCGCTCGAGAGACTTGAACCTCAGCACTGAAATAAATAGGACATGCTGGAGGGACAGCTTCATAACCCAGAGGCTCCCTTCACTCTGGAATAAAATCCCAGTCCAGGTTAGGCAGAGTCCCTCATTGACTCTCTTCAAGAGGAATCTTGATGAGTGGATGGGAGATCGTAGGTTTACCCCAGGTATCACTTCTGTGTCACTGTTAGACAGAGGTACAGTATACTAACCTTGAAAAAGGGCATAGCAAAATTAATTTAAAATGGGTTTTGAAAGCCAAACACACTCTGGCTAGGCTTATAAATGCCCTAGGGCAGATAGCCTAGTATGAACCTATGAACCTATAATCACACACACATACACCTACCTAACTAAACAAACATAACAATACACAGAAACACACTTAACCTACCTATAAGTGGGGGGCAAGCCACCCTGCACCCCCCATGTGGGGGGCTGCACCTCCCCCACTCCCCCCTTCTTATATATTCTAACTCCGAGGTCGCACTAAACACACAAACACACAAAAAACACCACCACGCACACTCACACACACTAAAATCCCTACCCAATATCCTCAAACACACAGCACTTACCTGAAACCCCAGATAAATCCACAAACTGCACCACACGTAATGAACGTGACACCATGATACCGGTGGATTCAACATTTTCGGATTCGACACTTCCGCATTCGGCATAGTGTAGTTTCGAGTAATTGCACTTTCCACTATTCGGTCTCGACGTACTGAAATTCGAGATTTCAGTACGTCGAGATTATCTAGTATATATATATATATATATATATATATATATATATATATATATATATATATATATATATATATATATTTATGTCCTAATTGAGCAGACTTCTCCATTTACCAGTGCAAGTGTAAACCTACAGTAAGTGCTTTTGGGGAGTTTTAACCTGCAAACCTTCCATTTGTGAGGTTCACATCTTCACGCTTACCAAAATATAACCAATTGCAAGGTTGTAGCAACAATGTGATTTTATTTTCTAAAGGAAGTCCTACACACACACACACACACACACACACACACACACACACGTATATGTACATACATATAGATGGATATAGATATCAATGGCCTTCTGTTATGATTTTTGAAGAAAAAAACTGCAAATTAATGCTCATGGGTTGAGAAGTATGAATATTATGTGTTTCTATATATGACTTGTATGAGTAAGTGCAGGTTAGCTTCTGTGGTACGCACAGTATGCAGAAGATATTAGGGTTATTTTAAGGACTGACAATCAAATAATACAGTAAATTCATTTGTACAGGGATAACTAATGCTACCTGACTGCTTACATGTACATATCTAGTGACAGCAAACACACAACACCAATTGGTGATGGCACTGCTTTATCGTACTTATTCTGGGTTACCTTTACATTAGGTCTGATGAGGTCAGTTGTTTGGTAACCACATATCCTTATTTCCTCTGCAAACTTCTCTAACTTGCATTTGCATAAATACAGATGGGAAACATTATAGAAATGAACTTTTCCTTGGTCTGCTTCTGGCATTTCAGACTGTCACCTAGTTACTAAGGAGACAGTTGGTCTGCCAACATATACTGTATACAAATAATTTACATAATATGCTACAGGGAAGAATTTCTGACATAGGTAGCCTTGGAGAAAGAAGAGCTGTAAAGGATACAACATGTAAAGCTATGCTACATTGTAGAAATGTAACAAGCAACTTCCTAACAGAGAAATCAGACTCATAAATAACACTTGGGGTGAGGGTATATTATATTCCATATATTTGTAACAGTGCTGTGTCACTGCATAACAAGTAACAAGTGCCAATGCATTATGCCAGTCATAGAATAATAGTGTTTATTTAGCTGGGAAAATATCCTGCAGTAAACAAAACAGCATTTAAATGCAGGTGAGAGTTCCTTGTTAACAAGCACCTCGAGCTGTTTATGCGCTGATGTACTCAGCACCATTTCAAGTTGACCTACATGTCTCAGTGTTGCAGGCTGACTCATGCAAAGCAGCTATATGTCACTGAAATCCCTTTTGCGACTGTCTGGGGCTTATTTTGCATTTGCTTCTCTGGCATATTGTGGTATTTACTAATGACAAGCACATAGCTATAAGATAACACAAAAACATTGTTGAAGGTGGGAGGAGTATGTCAAGGCATACCAAAAACAAACAACTAATCAGTGACTGAACTGTCGCATTAGAGGCTCCCCAAGGGTCTTATCAGACTTCGTTAACATTTTTGAGTTCATTACAGCACTATTTACTTTAAACTACAGATGGAGACAGTTTAGCACCTCTGAACAGTTGTGGGCAAAGCAAATGCTTCACTAAAACTGCTGTCTGATGCTTTAAGGAGGTGCCCATAACTTTGGTACTCTGGTAGTTTTATGGGTTTTCACACCCACTATCCACTTTAAAGTTATGTGTATGCGTAATATGTAATGCATCCTGCAAAATAGTCATAATCACATTCAGAAATAATAAATGACATTATTTAGAAAAGATAAGACTTTTTATTTTAATGTCATTGTATAATAGCAATAATCCACTCCTGTTTGTAGGTAAAGCAAGATTTGCCTACATCTGGGTTTGTTTGATTATTTGGATTTTAATCTGGTGATCAAACTACACCAACCACAGCTAAATCCTGCGTTACTCACATTCAGTCATGGATTATTACTATTAACATATGTGTAGCATATTCTGGCATGCCTAGGAAGCAAAGACAATCTAAATGGCAGTTAGAAAATATAGCCAAGTTAGATGTTGTTCTGTTGCAGTGTACTAAAATATGAGAACACAGCATTTAACCTCCTTAAGAATTAATCAGGTGTTACGTATCAGTTTTAGTTAGATTTGCTTATGTTGTGTTTTTAGCAGCAGGGTATCTGACATGTACTAAACTGTCTGTAATTTCATATTTAGAATTAACATAATTTATCAATGTCACTGAATTGACCTTCCTTTAGATATAAACTAGATTATCACATATTATAATATTCTTGTTAGAGTCTTTAACCTGTACTTTTACCTTTTTCTCATAAATTCTTTGACTGAAACATTCATATATTAAAAGTCTGCAATCAGCTACATTGCTTGCAAACATAGATACTGTGGTTCATTTGGCTTTGAGCTGTCAAAAAGTAGGCAGTCGTTCATGGAACCAATTCCCTTCCAGTGTTATGTACCCTACTGGTCACAAAACCTTCAAGATGCAGTACACAACCAATTCACCTCCACAATGAGAGATTTAGAGAAGGTCACCAACCAGAGAAGTCATAATAACACCATTTAAACTTCTTGCATTACTGTGGCTAATTACAGGGTTAACCTCTATAAATGTTAATCCAGTGTTTCTTTTTGTTTTGAATTTTTCTTTTGTATTAACCAAATAATAGTTATGCTGTGGTGGTGGTGCTGCTGTAGCGTTGTCGCCTCACAGTAAGACGTTGTCCAGTTTGATTCTCAGCTAGAGCGTCTTCTGTGTGGAGACATGCGTGAATGGGCATACCTTCGTTGAAGGTTGTGCGTCAGGGCTGGCAACTCATCACGTAAAAATCTACTGCCAATCATTAGCGGACCGGAGTTCCGCTGTGGCGACCCCTAACCGGGAAAAGCCGAAAGACACAAACAAACAATTAACCAGATAATAGTTATACCACCACTCCTTTCAGCTAAGATGTTTATAAACTTCATGCTCAAATAACATACTGTTATCAGCTGTGATTTATTCCTAGTGTGTCTGTATTTATTAGTATGCAATTTGTGATATGTCACATTTGTGCAAACTTCACTGCAATATTGCTTGTGTAAGATCTGTATGTGAAGCTTTTCTTCCCAAACTTCCACTGAAAATGGCCACAGTACAGCTACACACCCTAGTATAAAACAGAAATATATTAAATAAATAAACAAATCATACATTGATATAAATCAGTAATTAAGACAGAAGCCCTCAGCCTAGTCATCTATAGGCCCAATTATTTTCTGTTTATGATCACAGCTGGGTCCAGGGCATACTAGTAGTATGAGCTAGAAAGCCAAAGTTACTTCTAAAGAAGTATAAACAAATGGAAAGTGCACCTTATGTTTTTGTCCGTTGAGGAATAAAGCAGAAATGCTTCCACTTCACTAAAACTAATATACTTATTTCTGTTTGTTGACAGGTTGGTCTTGAAAATTAAGGTCCACTTATATGGAAGACCAGGGCAAAAAAATTACAAAAAAATACAATGAATATTACAGATAAAACACAGTGATCTGGATTATGGAAGGATTTCTGTTTGGGGCAACACACTATTCCAAGCACGTATGCCTATATCAATTCTTAAGGAATCTTCTATGAGTCCTCATACCATGTAGGCTAATCAGGAATCTTGGAATTCTGCTCCAAATTCTGAAAGCCACTCTGACCTCACTATGCAGGACAAAAGTATACATTGATAGAGCACGTCAGTGTATAATTACAAAGTACTGGAATTGCCCATTAAAGTCAATGAGCCTTCCTAGCATAAGGAGCAGCTCCGCCTACAGGTCAGCACTATTACTGCAGGCATAGCAATGGGAAACCCCACATGTGTGCAGTAACACTTTTGGCATGCAGGAAGAGCTATATAAAGGGCACCCTTAGAATTTTGCCATGGCAATAGCAGTGTGTATACATGGTTGCATATTACCAGTGGTCATCTTCTCCTACATGGGAGATAACTGTAAATGAGGTTTTACCTTAAAAATAAAATGCACTGTAAGTGTGCAGCACCACAGCACGTTCACACATTTTGTCACTACCCCCAAACTGCATGCATGACATACAATACAAACACACACTGTATATACTATATTATATTTAACACTTTAATACCAGAAAGTACACCACACTAACAGCATCATAGTCACTCCTAACATCAATATATATTTCTGTATAACACAATCACTACTAACAACAACGTTGTCAATATCAATCTCAATATACTGAAATGAAATAAAATAAATATTATACACACGCACACACACACACACACACACACACACACATATATATATATATTTGTGCCTACATATTTATGTGTGATTAGTGTGTGTGTATAAACAGTAATAACTGTGTGGCAAGCTGGGCATAGCAATACAACAATTTCAATACATTCCACAGCTACAGAGCTGCACTCTACAAATCTGTCCTCTTTCAAGAAAAGTATGCACTTATATAGAACTGTGTGTTATACAGTGTTTAATCATAACTGCAGGTAATTGCTTTACAAAACTGTGTGAAAAATGTGTGTCATAGTTTGTGTCACCCCCCTCCCCACACATGCATACATCAACAATCTTACAATAAATTATCACAAAAGTAAAAAAAGACTATTGTAAACTGTCGTAGCTACAGCACCCATTTAACTTTCCTGTTATCACATAATGTTTACTGGTGTGTAAGGTGCAAAGTCAGATGAAAGGCAAATAATTGGCAAATCAAACAGAAATAAAAGCAAAAAGTCACTTGCTGAACTGAGACTGAAAGGAATGAATGTGAGCAATTCTAAGTGTAACACAAATGTATTTATTCCCTTTTTGCCCAAAGGACTTCATCAGAAAAAACTTTGCATTCAAATGCAAATCTTTTTATATAAAAAAACATAATAGGAGAATAGAATAATTGAATCACAATTCAGATTTTTAAAGACACACATTGTTAAAAACAGAAACAGTGTGTGTTTTCCTTTATTTTGCTTTTACTAAACATGTGCAAAGTATTGTCACTATGCTACTTGTAATGGAAAATAACTTGGTATGAGTTTCTTTATATTTACCTAGGAAGAGAGCAAAATATATATTAATGATCAATATGGCATAACATGAGAAAGATAATTAAAGAAGGAAAGCAGTGGATCACTTTGTCAAGCACAAGAAAGCCAGAGGAAAATGAAATAGGGTAACCAATATATTTTACAGTTTATATGGGCTTTACACAGTGAAAACCCAAGAGGGTATCATGAATGATCTGATTCTAACAGCCCGTAAATTTTATTATTCCTTTTTTGACTAAGTTAGTCCTACTAGGCTATAATTATACTGCACTGTTAGCAATTAATCTACTTGGTGGGGAAATAGAACCCACAGCCTTTTGCTTTTATGGCAAGTGAGCTACCTGTTGCACCATAAGAACTGCAACAAAGAGGTGGTTGTTTCAGTAGTTTCTATATTTGTGTTTCAGTCAGTTAGAATTCTTACATTATGTCAAAACACATTCATTAAAGGGCAACAGAGATGGTATAATTGTTTAAATAATTGTTCCAAGCTTCAAACATCTACCAAAATCTAGCCTCTAACTCGATATACCAAGACAGTTTTATGTTTATTCATTTATATGTGTAGGGCGTGTCGAGTACTTGGAACATTATATGCCTGGAACTGCCTTTCTGGGAAAGTGGTAGAAGAAAAGTCAGTTGCTGAATTCATGAATGCCAGAAAAAAACACTGTTGAACACTGTTGGCTATGGTCAGATTCTGACAGGGCAGAATATAAATTGCAACAGCAAAGAGGCAAATAAGATATCGGCTAACAAGAAGATGCACCTATGGCATGCTACAAGAATTAACTCTTGTTTATCTGCTGTGCATCTATGTTTCTATGTTGAATGTTGAATGCAAGGATTGCTTTACAACTATTGTTATTTTTTATGATTTTCTTTTAGAATATTCACAACAATACATGAATAACATGTTACGTGAGAAAAATGCCATTATGTCACCTGGCAGTCAGTTCCAACAACAATGTAAATAAAGTGAGCATGCCCAAAACCCAGTCCAATGTAAGAAGTAGATGCCACCCTTGAATGTAAACAATTCTACTTCAGATTTTTAAATTAAAACTAATAATTACATTATTATGCATATAATATAATTTAATACAATATCATATATTCAACTCCTCCCACAACTTAAGATGGACATATAACATTAGGAATACATGTGTAAAAGGAAGAATAACACCTGGTACAACAGTTAACAAGACAAATTCTCAAGATGTGTAGGAATAATTATGACTTCTTGAACTTTGCCCAAGGGCATACTTATTCGTACATATTTCTCAAAGTGTAATTTCAAGGTAAACCTTATATAGTTATCATCATTTTGTATTGTGTGATATTATAATGAAATCTCTACCTCCTTTCTAAGTATTGCCCCCCTCCACCCCCCCAGCCTAGGGTAGTTAGCAGTAGTGCTGGATTTTCCATGTACATTCATTAGACTTGTGGGTGGTCTTGTGCTGATAAACCTTGCCCACCCAACTAGAAGTAAATTCACTTTCAAGAACTCAAGCACAACTGGTACCATAAACAAATTTCTATAAAATTCTTAAGGGGGCTTTAAGAATGCTTTTCCAATGGATGTTAATACATTGTCCATCCTGGCTCAGGAGAGATGGCTATAGTTAAACTGACAAGCACAACTCAGAGAGTAGGAACAAATACATTATTTTATTCATCTCCTGTTTTCTTCATGATTTGAAACATGAATGTGTGCAGTTTGTATTTATTATGCTGAGATGCTAATGACTGCTGTATAGACATTTTTGATTCACCATTTTTTGTTGAGGACTCCAATGTTTGGAGAAGGTGACTTTCATAAGATTTTCTCTGATTACTTAAAAAAAAAAAAAAAAAAAAAAAAAAAAAGTTCAGGTCACTTTATATACAAATGTTTAATCAGCTGAGCTGATCAAAGATCATGGCACAGGTACAAAACTCCTGCAATCTTTTCTGCAACAAAAAAAGGCCTAAAGGGAACTGCAAACAGACATTATTTGCACTGACAGGACAAGGCCATGCTTCTGCAAACATTTTTTTAACTAAATCAACAAAACAAAATAATGAAAAGTGTCACTATGATTTCAAAAAAAAGGGAAGAGAATACTAAAGAGAAAAATGACAACATTTAAAAAGTATAATAAAACAGAGAGAAAACAGCATTCTAATATGAGATACACCAGAAAATAAACAAATAAAGCAATTAGAACAGAAAAGTGCCCAAACTGAAGACAATATAGTCAGTGCTATATAGCATTCATGCAACATGACTGGGATATATCAATCGATCAATCAAAAGAATATTACCGATGAAAATGATGTTTACTCATGTGTACAAGATTAGGTGAGCATTTTAAAACAGGACATACAAAGGCTACAAAGTCTTATCCCAGAATGGTCAAAAAAGCAAATCTAGAAATAGTAACTACACAAACTGATCTTTGTAATTGTTTCTATGAGCATGGGGAAAGTAACTAAACACTGAAGAGAGGCAGGAGAAATTGTACTTCACAAACCTTACAGCAAGGAGCAGAAGGAAAACTAGAAACCAGTTCATTTGCTATCATCACTGGCTGGACACTTAATGAAACACTTCTAAAATGGGAAAAAAATCACTGTGGAAGGGTCTAAAGTAGCTTAATTACCTTACATAGTGTTGATAGACAACATCAAAAAATATAATGTGTATTATCAACAAGTGGTTTACTTTCTCTAATCTGACACAGTAACATATGAAAAACATGATTCTTTAATGTTGTCTGTTTCCCTCTGTAAATGTGTCTGGAGTTTCTCTGCTCGGTGTTTTGGTTTCTGTAATGCCTCATACTACTTCGTGTTTAAGTTTTTAGGAAACACAGAACCTGTAGCTGATATGGTAAGCAAGCAAATGAGTGAGGGCGTATGAGTGAGTGAGTCAGTCAGTTAGCGAGCAAAGACAATAACATCCTTTACAAAGACAAGTGAGTTATTCTACAAGATGCATTAATGAGCAGCCCTCCTGAAGCTCTCCACAAGAATAACTGCATTTTTTAAATAGTTTCCCTATTTCATTGAATGGGGGCTAGATATAATTTAAATCAATGTCTAGCCACATTACCTCCATCCAATGAAATCTTGGAGGTTTAGAAAAATACCCAATCACCTCTATGAAATACGGGAGGTTTAGAAAAATACCCAGTCACTGTTCCATACTGCTTCACCTCATTTATCAATTCCAAAGACTGTTTACTTTTCTTTCTTTCTTTTTTTCTTTCTTTCTTCCATTTTCTTTTTTGTACATGAAAAGAAACAGACTATATATGTCTGTTTAAAAGACTGCAGAAAGAAAACTTAAATGGAGTGATTAATATTATCTGTTGATGCTGTCTCTGTTGATAATCAGCCAAAAATGTACTCCAGAATACAACCATTTTATGTCAGTGGGAAGAGGTGAATGTAGGAAAACGAAATGCAAAATTATGTTATACTGTGGGAATGTGATGCATTGTGGGAAAAACTGCTTTGGCTGAAGAACAACATCATGTCATATTAATGGTTATTGGACCCCTCCACACAGCACATAGGATAAACCAGTGCTAATTGTTAACTATTTACTATGACATAGGGACATTAGTACTACATAGAAACTCAATATATAATCAAAAGCATTTTTCTCTTGATCTAAATAGCCTATATGTAGTAAAGCCATAGTAAGATTAATGCTATTGGTTGGCAGAAAAGCAATTACTAGAAAATGGAAATCAGCATCTAAACCAACTATAGCTAAAGTACTGAATATTGTAAAGGAGATAAAACAACTGGAAGTCTTTGGAAAAGGGAAGGAGCAAATTACACAAAAGTATATATGGACTACGTTGGAACAATATATGCAGAGCACTGTTCAGGAGGACGAACAGGAGCAATTTATGTAATGTTGATGTGAATGATAATTGCTAAAGACAAACTATGTATATATTCTGCATGGGTTGTTTTCTGTTCTCTTAAAGTCTCTATAAATCTCTGAGTTATAAATAATAGACAAGGGTTAAAGCTGTGGATATGTCCAGCCTAGTTTAGGATGGAATCGGATGAAGTCCAACTAAAATAGAATAATAAATAACTTAGTTAGCCATGGAGTTGTTCTTGTATGATGTCTTTGGAAATAAAATTGCTGGCTAATAAGGAAAGATAGTAATAATAAAATAATAATAATAATAATAATGATGATGATGATGATGACAGACATATTATGTGTGATATACTGTAATATAAATTTCTCAAATCAGTTCTCTTCAGTTGTAGCCACATAACTGACTACCAGATTACCTGTAGCAGTAAGTATGCACTTTGCCAATGATACAAAGATCTGTATCAACTTTGACAGAGGTAGCTAAGAAAAAGGGGCTTTACATCTTTAAAAGAACACCCTGATATATATCAACTGAGAGCCAGTGCAGAGAAGTACAAGGTAATGGACTTAAGTAAAAAAAACGAAAAAAAACGAGAGACAGACTTTATAAGCTGGCAGCCTTAAATGCGGCTGTTGCATAACTACACCAGATTGTGTAAAAGCGTGGAGTCAATGTGAGAAAGCAGGACAAGCACAAGGAGGACATCTGAGAGTTATGATAAAAAATAAATATCAAGAAAAAACAATATGCACTGTTCATCTATAAAGATAACCCATGCAAACACATCCAGATCATTCTGTATGATTTCAGAGACTCTACTCCAGTCTTTCCAAACACACTGAAAGAATGTAGGAAACAGAAAGAAAGATCACCATGGAGAGTATAAGCCCATGTAACAGCCTTCCTTAATAATATGAGGTATTGGAAAAATGGGTAGAGTGCAACAATGCACTGCTAAATATACAGCAATTTTAGTGGACAGAGCTAGAACTATGATATTGATTTACAAGGCAATACAGTTATCAGTTACATATGTAGGATAATTTACAGAGTATGCAGTCTGTGACTGTAAAACAAATGTATGTTGTATTTCTAAGACTCAGAGGGGGTTGTGATGCAAAACAAATCAGCCAGTAGTCTCTGCCATACAACATTTACCCCAATACCAGCACAAAACTAAACCCTGGTGTGCCCTACATTGAAAATAGGGTCTCAACCAACGTCTAGGGGTGTAAATGGCAAACACAAAACTAAAAACGTTTTTTGTGATTTCTTAAAATGTACATTTAACAAAATGCCTAGTATTTTGTGTTACTTCATTTCTCAAATATACAATTAACTAACAATTAACTTGTACATCCCTATGATCCAGTCCTTTTATATCCCAGAATTCTTCCCACTTTATCCTTACATCACTGCCTGCTTTCCTCAACAAAAAGAAATAGGTTTCTAGCACATTCACCCTCACAGAAAACAATTATCAAATAAAGTATGATTAATACTTTCCTATGCACTTAATGGAATACATCACATACCAGACCTTGTAGTCTCAAAATGCAAGACCTCATCTGAAACTATAACCTTAACATACAAATTAATTTTCTGCTGTAAGAATAGTTTTTATCATATAATGCCCTATAATATGCATTCCTTAAGTATCACAGAATCATCAAGAACTATGTTTTTGTTTCTCCTAGTTGTTTCAACATGCAGTATTTAACTGTATTTGTTTCCATTGCAGCTGCATGCTTATGCATACCTAAAAATCTAAAAATGCCAGCATCCTGTTTACACAAAAAGGGTGAAAATAACAGAAAGGGACAGACAGACAAATAAATAAACAAGTACAAAAAACACTTGGGTAATGCATTTTGTTATGACCAGCACAATACATGCGTAATGATTTTTGCAGATTTTAATAAACTATGGGCCATGAAGCAGCAGCATTTGCATTGTCACTTTTAGACAGTTTAAATTGGAGATGATAGCTCAATGTTTTTGGAGAGGGAGGCTAAGTTTATGGGAAATACTTGCTTCTACTCATTTAGGAATGGTTTCTAAAGAAAAGATTACAGCAGTTGTACAAGGTGTTAAAATGCTACATTTACCTCATGGCTAAGGATGCCCATTAACTGGGCAGGGAGGTTTCATGATTTGGGAACATCGGATAAAATATTATCATACAGAAATCATAAACATATTTCATGAATTCTAATATTCAAGGTTGCTATTCAAACACATAGTAACAATGTAAAATGTGGTAATAACAAACACATATACACCTATCACAAAGCTTTTAAGGAAATCAGATTTTATATCAGACCCCCCCACCAAACATTTGTTCATGCAGTCACATAGCTACATTCATGGTAGAAGGTAGCCCCAGCAGATACAGAGACATACTCCAAAATAACATTAAAGTAACCTATTCAGTATAGTCAGTAAGGTATAAATCATGCAACCATGACCAGACCATGTAAGTCTATTAAGTCCAGTCTTGCATATGAAAAAAGATCAGCACTCATGAAGTGAGTATGTTGAGGAGATGAGTTCATGAAGGTTTTGGGTTCTTTACACCCCATCATCTACTATTGCTTTCACAATCCCATGAACTGATGTCCTACAGTCTACACCTCCTGAGTGCTCACTACCTTCTGTTCCAGATATAATCTAACCTACTGTCACTTAGTTATGTATAGCTTTTAGATGACCACATCTGAAAGAATGACACTTATCCTAGATGTTATTTCCCTATCATTTGCTTCTCATGTGACTCATTTACAAATGCACACTGCAGCACTGACTTCAAGTACACATTCCTAGCAGTATAATATGCATGCTATAGAATTACTACAACCAACATTCAGTTAAATTACAGGCTTGCATTATGTCAGTGCTACAAAGAATTCCTACTGTAAAACTCAGATATGCCACAGTCATAGCACTTTAAAAGTAAGGAATGCAAATGAATACATGTAGTATATAACATCAGCATCAATTAAATTATAATGGTGGGGAACAAAGGCT
>NC_056731.1:627556461-627576461 GCF_019279795.1 Protopterus annectens | reverse complement strand
AGTGACATACAGTACAAATGCAGCTAATATTAAGTGAAGAACCCGGAGGTGTCTCATCAAAACAAAAACAGTAGAATGTAGTGCACGTTAAGTAAACCAATGTCTTACCCGTCAGAAATGAAGCTGAAAGTGGCAGCTGTGACAAGGTACACATCAGGAAAAAGCATCTGAGAAGATGTCCATGCCCAGTTTTCTGTATCCGAGAGCTCATTGTAAGCCAGCTAATATCACATAAAAATCGTATCACAATTGACAGCGAACAAGTCCCCTTAAAAGAAACATAAAATGATCGTGAGGTATGAAAGGCATACAGATGCAGTCCAAATTATCGCCCTCCAAGCGCAATCTTCTTTAAAGTCCATATTCTAGCTGCTGTGAAATTGTGGTGGCAGTGAGGCTGCCGCATTGCTGACAGAAGTCAAATAAGTGTGAAGGGGGCAGATCGATGCCCACACACTGCCTCCCCTCTGCTAAATGTGCAGGGACAACGTCCAGCTCTTGAGCTTGTGCCTGCCCTTCATCGATCATTCCATGTGTGATAAAATAATAACTCCTGGGGTCACCTCTAGTTGTAGTATGGTTAGGTACAGCTGGTCACTAAACATTAAACTTCACCTGCTACTACAAGGTCAAGATCAGACTTCACAATAGTGCGGGTGCCAAAGTTTTGATGTTTTTTTGCAAACAGGAAAAGAAAGCTGTAGGGGTAGCAATATAGTGATAGTTAAAAATCTACCTTCAAAAAGCACACACTTGTTTTACTTCATTTCAAGACTATTCCCTTGGAAGTGCATTGCCAGTGTGTTCCCAGAGGTTTTCCCTGTGACACATTAATATTTAATTGATGCTTTCCTCACAAATACACTGGTGTTAAAAGCAATGTATACGGCATTTAGATTGTGCGCTGGTTGTTCCGGGTTCCAGGTCTGTTCAGATGGCGAGAGACAGAAACAAAGGGCGGGGGTCGTCTGGAAACATCAGTATGTTCATTTAAAAAGGTAAAAAAAATATCAAAACGACCATTAACTGCAGAAGTCAAACTCATTTAAGACAGGATACGCGCAGAGCTGTAGAGAAAAGGAGAATGACACAGTGAGAAGCGGACTACCTCCCCCTTTAGGATCCACCTACTTGGGAGTTAGGGCTCAGCAGCAGTATAAACGTCGCCTGTAACAGCAGTGAGAGCACACAAGTGCTGCCCTGCGGCCACCTCCGCTCCATGAGGTCTGGATACTTCATACATCATCATCATTATCTGACAGGGGACCCAACGTAACACCTCGGAGGAGATTCACCTACTCTGCAGTCCTTGTGTTGCTGTAGTGTAGTCTGTTACACTCAGGATCGCGTTGTAACCACTTCGGAGTGATAACATTAACTAACACACTGTACGTTTGTAAACTTCATTTTGTTGGGTCTTCGAGGAAGCATTACACCCCAGCAGACTGCCAGTACTTTTTAAATGCGTTTTTTTTTCTTTACGTGGTACGATTTACTGACAATTATATGTTTTCTTGATTTCCCGATAGAAAATGAATATGTTCCTTGAAACTCAAAATGCTTTTGTCTGGCAGCCATGAGGATTGCCGATATATATGGAGTCTAGTTTGTACTTACACCTTTACTATTTGTCTTTAGTATTTTTGTTACTTTCTCTCTTTTTATGTGCCTTTATGTTCACTCTTGGCCCGAGATGTATCTGAAAAGGGTCTTGTTTTCATTTTTAATTAGCTCGCTGCTGCCTACCTTCCGTGTTAACAAGATTAAATGAATGAAAATAAACACAAAGCGTGCAGTAGTGGCTAGGAAGTGTACTGCTAATGATCACAATCAGCTTGGAATTTGACTTTGAAATAGATGTTTGTGGGTGTAAAGACTGCAGACTAGTTTCCGTTATTTAATGCATGTAATGCTCATACACCTCCTGTGTGTGTGTGTGTTGGGGGAGGCTAAAATGCATTATTTTTTCCTTTCTCTCCTAAGAAGACCAGACTTTGCTAGTGTGTGGGACAGCTTGCTCATCTTTCACAATGTCTGGCTGTTAATCGGCCCAAACGCCTGCAGCCTCAGCACAGCAAAGATCAGAAAAGAAACTTGCATGCCCTTTTTCAGCAGGGATTCCACTCCCGCCATGTCCCCAAAAAAGAACAAGTTTATGAAAGTTGTAACATATTGATAGACCCTCAAAACACCAACACTTTATGAAGCCCAGTCGTTTAAATGAGGCTGAGTCGTAAGCGACTCTACTTGACTCCACTAAATAAAAGAATGGACTTGCATACCTCTCAAATTATTTGCTGAAGAATTCTGGACAAAGTCAAAATTCGTGGTGGGGCCCCAAATCAAGGACATTTTTTTAAAAAATATTAGTGTGGTCTAGTCTAGTCTAGTTCATCTGCAAAGTTAATAGAAAAAAAATCTGGTTTTGTATCAACGTGCATTTTCAGAACTGTAATCCTCAGTGATTTACGAGAAAATGAAAAAAAAATCAAAGTGAAATCTGATCTGAGGCAAATTCAGGGATGCTCTGCAAAATCAGAGAAAGTTCATAGTTCTGAACATATACACGGACACCTGTTGATTGCATATGTACATAAAATGCATCCCCCCAAAAAATCAGAAAGTTTACCATGTTGTGTTTTCTGAAAATCTGTTTACCGACGACTCATATATATTTCCTCTATGGTTGGTGTAAAGTAATAAATAGATACATAAAACGTGTGGGCCTGAGCAGTTTGTATGGACGACAAAGACAATATGGAACAGCAAGCTTTTTAAATAAAATGCATTCATTAATTATTTTTACCAAATAGCACAAGCTTTCGTATGATTTTTGCTTTCTTGCTAGCATACAACTCGGGCAACTAAAGTGATGGTAACAGAAAAATAACAGCAAGCAGAATATGAGGTGCAACACTGCAGGCAGAGGGCTTGTGCACCCCTTTTTGTATTTTTGACGTCCTCCTAATGTTTCAAACTTACCGTGGCATATGTAGTTGTTAGTGTTATTTTATATTCAAAATGTAAATTATGTAAGAATTTAATGTCTACACACACATTCAGAAGCACAGACAGACTCACACTCATGTACAAAGAAACATAAATGCCCAAACTTATATATACCAACTGCATTGTTGCGCCAACTTAAAGAAGGCGGGAATTCTCCCCAAAAGGACATCACTGTTGGCAGAACTCACCGGTAGTCATATCCTTTGGAGGAACTCCGATCGTTGGTGACCATAGGGTAACACACACAGACAGCACTTACAGAGTACAGACACTTTGCTGAGTGAATACATCTTAGATGTCTCATTGTCAGCAAATGAATTAAGCAAAAATAATAATATAAAAACAAATCATGGAATAATCGCAATCACCCCCTTACTGTCTGATTTTATAACATAGTGGTGCTGTATGTACCCCATGTGTACTGATTGACATGCTTTTTTTTAACAAAAATATCTTTATTAGATTATCACATATGACATAGCAATCTTATATTTATATAAATGAAAAACAAACATTGACACCACTTTAGTTGCAAACACTATGCATCACAGTCGCCACTGAAACACCTATAGTTAAATCACTGAGGATTCAAGTCAATCAATAACAAGAGACATTTAAGTTTCATACTTTATTGTTTAACAAATATGTGGTAAAGGACTGCTTATTGCAGTCAGTGATGTCTCTGTCTCTTATATCTCACTTATGCTTTTTTCCCCTCTCTCACACATACTCACACACCTGCACACGCATTTCTATTTTTTTATTTATTCTGTTTTAAAAGTTACACTCCTAAAACAGAAACCCCCTGTGTGGTAAAAATAAAGAATAGCGGTGGTTTGCTTTTCTTCTGTCTGAGCTTAACGGCAGGTTTGTATGCTGTCATGAAATGGCAGAGTTGTTTTATAGTGGTCATTGACTGTACATTAACACCCTGTTGCAGAATATTCAATTTCCATTTAGGGTGAATTGTACACTTTGCCCATTCTCTTAAACTTTGCAATGACTTTTGTTCTCTTACTTGCATACTGCCCAGAGTATGGCTGCTGTATATACTCTCTCTCTCTCTCTCTCTCTCTCTCACACACACACACACACACACACACACACACACACATACTGTGCATACATGCACACTACAGTGGTCTAGATCAATGTAGCTACTACCATCTTATTTTATGCCACATATTATTAGCTTTCCATTATAGTCAGTAGTACAACTATGTTTTATCTGTCTTAGCATAGTTATTTTAAAAAGCAAAACAAATGACATTGTTAATAATTTATAGATTTGTGTATGTGTGTGTGTGTGTGTGTGTCTGTGTGTCTAAGTGACAGACAAACTATAGGTAAGAACTATGCTCTTCTGTAAGTTACATTTTAAACTGAGGTTCTTGTCATTGAGGCAGACAAATATCAGCAGAGAATAATCCCCCAACACCTTTGTGTTCTAAAATGCTTGGCATAAGCAAGGTGTGTGAAGAGCTACAGAGTTCAACAGTGAAGCTAGACAACTTGACTTTTACCAAAAATATAGACCATACAACATTATGAATGCACGCATTGGGTATTTCAGAAACCAGAAGTACACAATTCCAAGTCCATCCATCCATCCATCCATCCATCCATCCATCCATCCATCCATCCATCCATCCATCAACCCCTTTTACCATTTTTGCACATGGAGTTAGGGTGTCACTTCACCAGTGCCAGTCATGTTTATTTATAATTAACTGTTTGCCTTTTCCCACTTTCTGTACACCTTTATGTGACATTTCATAGTGCCATTTGATTTACTTTATGACTATACTTGTTTATTTATGTATCTATGCATGTATTTGCATTTCATTACCAGGTTTGTCTGTCTGACTGAGCAAAGGCCCACTTTCAGCAGAGACCTGTGAAGAAAAGCTCCATGATACTAGTATCTATGCATGTATTTGCATTTCATTACCAGGTTTGTCTGTCTGACTGAGCAAAGGCCCACTTTCAGCAGAGACCTGTGAAGAAAAGCTCCATGATACCAGTACCTACAAAGAAAAGATCCACAGTACCTGTGTGTTTAATGACATTCAATGTCCATATACTAGACACGTACAAAGCATGTGCATAGTGTTACCTGAACATATTACTAGGTTTGTTTGTGTCTTTCGGCTTTTCCCAGTTAGGGGTCACCACAGCGGAACTCCGGTCCGCTAATGATTGGCAGTTGATTTTTACGTACCGGCTTGCCAGGCCTGATGCACGACCTTCAACGAAGGTACGCCCATTCACGCATATCTCCACGCAGAAGACGCTCTAGCTGAGAATCGAACTGGACAGCGTCTTACTGTGAGGCGACAACGCTACCGCAGCACCACCACCGCAGAGAACATATTACTAGGTTACATGTAGTAATTATAAAACATATATCACTGTAAGGACACATGACAGAAAGTGTAATGTTGATTGGAAAGATAGAAAGTATCAACAAATAGTAGCTATTATATATGGAAACAGAATAACAATTAGAATGGTACAGAAGAAAGGAAGCTAAATTCCTGTGTACATCTGATCTCTGTCTTACAGTCATTATCTGCAGCTTATGGCCATAGGAGAGCATAGACACAAATTAACTGTAAAATGTGAACCTTTCCACTAAAACTTTGCTCCTGCTTCTCCAGTACAGATTGTTTCAGTGCCCCCAAAACTGCTCCTGCCATCTCAGATAACTTATAATCCTCATGTTCCCCAACATTAATCTTAAACAAAACAGTTAAGGACTTAAATATTCCGCTAAGGGTAATTCTTCCACACCTTCCCCAACACATATACATAAATGATATCATAATCAAACAATCCACTCTGTTCTGACAAATGCCATAGTCATAGATTTAGAGGTACCAACTTTCATCCTAGCTGCTCTGCACTCAGGAGTGAATCAAATCATTCAAGAGTGTTTTGAAGGTCATAGCCAGAAGAGACCAAAAGGGCAACATCACAGTGATGTACTTCTAGATCCCCAAATCAGACCTCATCCTAGCTTTACCTGGGCATGATAGTCTGTTCACGAAAATCCCAAACATAAATAATGGTAACATACTAAGCATTCCCTTAGCAAAGCTTATCACTTGCACTAAAATTGTTTGTGGTGAACTTTGCACTTGAAAAATTTTAGGCGCAGTATTGTGGGACTTATTGAAATCATTCCATTCTGACTTGCATAGCAAACCTATTCAGACCCTGAAGAACACAAGCTTTTCACTAAGCAGTGTTAGATGGTTCTGCAGGAACCTATAGAATAGATCACAAGCAGTGAAATGGAATTCTACTAAATCAGTATAATGACCTTAAGCTGTTAGCATTCCTTGAGGCTCATTGCTTGACTTACTTCCCCTTGTGGTTTTTATGAATAGTATGGTACACAGCATAGGCAATGCTAAGCTCATGCAGTCTGCAGATAACTCTACAATTGCCATCTCTGGTTCTATTTTACACATCCTCTGTTCTGTTCAGTAATCAGCCCTTCACTCAGTTGATTGAGACATGGCTAAATTGCATGAGTCTGCTTGTAAACATATAAAAGACAATGCTAATGTTTTTCCCTCCTAAACCTCCTCTTGCAACATTATTGTACTTACTTTCTCTTATACACAATCCATTACTGAGCAATGCTGATTTTTTTCCAAGGGGCAACTGCTGCTATTATGTGTATTGATTCTGAATTTGCTGGTAAGATAAAGCCTTTAAAGACAAAATTACAGCTATTTAAAATATTTCAATGACAAAGATTTAGTTTTGATACCTATAGTAAATTGAATACAGTTCTTAATGGTCTCTGTATATTAAACATGCTAACTTATAGGGACTCATATCCAGAAATGTTAAAAAAAAGAACAGCGATTGCATATTCTAAAAAAATAGCACTGAATTATGAGCATTCTGAAAATCTCAAACATGGAATTAATACAGTAATCTGAATAATTACATTGTTTGCTGGAGCACATGGCAATTTTTAAGAAATGCTTGACTGCAACAATGAATAGGATATTAAAGAGAGATTTGGATGATTTCAAAAAGGGTAATGTGTTTTCCTAGATAATGAATCACCTTATATGCAACAAGCAGAATTTGTACTCTTGAATACAATTCCAGATTCAGCAGTGATATTTAAAGCAAATATCATAACTGCCCTAGAACATTTAGAATCTCTTCCTCTATTGAAGGATGCACCTCCACCGACAGCAAAAAAAAAAAAAAAAAACAGAATCAGAAGCCACAAAGGCAAAAGAAGAGGAAAATGAGGAGGTTATCAAGGCTCCATGAAATGGAGTCATTCCACACACAAAATGGAGTTGATTCTAATTTTATTGTATACAATATATCAACTTATCATCTCTATGAGACAGGCCTTTTATTGCTCAGCAAAGGTATGATGTTCATAGCAGTGGAGAATGGATATATTTCTGATTGTCTAATGGAGTTGAGATTTTTTATGCACCAACTTAATTTGAAGCAAATTTTCCAAAAGATGAACAAACTATTTTGCCCATTTTTTAAAAAAAAAGTCTTGTGCACTTGCCCCTCTTAGTAATGTTATTTATACAAGTATTTCAAAACTATTGTGCGAATGAAATATACTTTTTCTTATTAATGATACACTTAACATAAATGTTCCATTCTTTAACACAACACTTGTTGAAAGATCTGCATTTAATTCTTTCTTAAATAATGATAAGATAATTATTAAATTAAGTGTGCTGATAAGGGTGGTGCAGTGGTTGTAAAGAATATCGAATTTTATCTTAATACAATATTAATTTATTAGATACAGAGACATGCATTGATATTAATAGAGCTGGAATTGATAATATGAAAAGAGTTAGTAATGTACTTATGGTTATTTGTCTTTAGACGTTTTGAATTATTTCCATGCACCGCACCCAGTAATACTGCTATATTATGGCTTGCCAAAAACCCACAGCGATAATGGGCAACCCAGTATGAGACTGATTGTCATATAAAGAGGATGGAAAACACAACATATCTCCTTACATCTTGAAGAATCACTGAAAGGATTATTACACCACTCACAAAGCTATATAAAAGATAATGATTTTATCAAACAACTTGATGAGTGGTATCTGATTATAGGACATTTATCTTATTTGTTTGTAACATTTTACATAAACTTCTTATTCACAGTAATACCTAATGAATATGGCAGAGAATATGTGCAAAAATTATTTATCAGTATTCACAGCAATGCAGAATACTGGAATTAATACTATTTGTGAACTCCTTTCACTTGTATTAAACAATGAAATATTTGCATTTCAAAACAGATATTATTTGCAAAGTAAAGTTGTAGTCATCGGCATGCCATTGGCTAATACTTAAATATTGTATTAGCTATTTGGGGAAGGGAACAGATGGCTAATGTTAACAATAGCTTTTCATCATGTTTACCTTACTATATAATATTTGTTGATGATAGTGTTATCGTATGGGACAATAATTTGAAGGGCAGTGATGAATTCATTAATTATTTGATTTATACAGCTAGCGTTTTAAAATTTAAGAAATCATGTTCATATACAAATATAAGCTTTTTTATATTAATTTAGAAAGGAATAGTTAATGCAATGATTCATATTAAGGAAGTTAGAAAGAATACATATTTGCATAAGACAAGCATGCGCAGCCCATTTCTGTTTTGTAATACAAGCAGGGGACAGATGTTGCACCTGGCTAGACATAATATTGACAACAATATCTTGGATAAACAGACATGGCCTAATTAATGATTTGCAGATAAAAAGCATAATAATGATTTATGGTAAGAAGAAAATGCCTTGGTATTGATAAAATGCAGAGGGACGAGTATACCTGCTTTATCTGACAAAATGTGTAAGGAATCCTGTCATGAGAATAGGAACACAGTAAGATTTACGTTTACTTGTAATAGATATACCCAACTTATAATGGAAGTTATAGAGAAACATTTTCACATTCGGAGTGTTTTAGAATCTCTGAAAAATGTAGTTCCAGAGTGCCTACTTTTTGGATATAAAACATCATGTAATCTTTAACAACTTTTATATTATAAAGATCAAAAGAACATTATGAATAATAGATATAGTTAAAGGGTAGTCAAATTCCAGTGTAATAAATGCAGTTTCTTTAAGTATATTCGATAGGAAATACAATGTACACAACCACAATGAGTCAGAAAATCTAATCTAATAAATGTTACTCAGATTGGGATTCTTAAAATATTATTAATATGGCACAGTGTGGTATGCTCAGCATTTTATGTAGATAAATTTAACTGAAAGTTAAAGGAGTAAGTCTACGATTACATGTCTGAGATTATGAGACAGGTTAAAACAGATGCATTATATAAACACATAAGTGAAATGGATGATACACATCATTTTAAGTTTATGGTTTTGCACTTAATATTTCAGAATAAAAGGGGAGATGACATAATTATTATAACCGAAAATGCAGAAGAGTGCTGGATAAATAAATTAAGAGCTCATATGTATCTAGTCTTGAAGGAAGAAACAGTCTTAAACCTGTCTTAAAACTAGGACACTAGCTGTATATTTTATGAAGTGGTATTATTATCGAAGAATCATTTTTTGTTAAAGCTTTTTATGTGTAAGCTTGTATTTTGGAGCTTTATTAAACAATTCCCTCATGGTTACTTGAAATGATTTATGTCTTCTGGAGAATTTTCTATTAACCAAGCTTATTTTTCCATGCTTGAGTTGTCCTTGTTTTTTATTTGTTGGAATCTTCCATTACTTTCGGAAATTATCACATCTAGATAGTGAATATGTGTGTGTCTCTGAAAAGTGAAGTGCAAATCTTAAAAATTTAGTTGTTGACTCCAAAATGTCAAGAAAGTGCAATAAATCATTCTTATGGCCTGCCCAGAATATATAATGCCATTAAAAATGTGCATAATAATTCCAATGTACAGCATTCTTCAAACTGAACAAGAAATGTTTTTCTCGGTACAAAATAATCAAGTTGCAAAGTATCAGGGCACAGGCAGCTCTCATTGCCACCCCAGATCTCTGACAGTAATATTCCCCTTCAAAAAATATACAATTGTAGGGCAGTAACAATTTCATTAATTGAATATCGACATTAATGTCCTTTGCAACCAAAGTGTCAGATTAAAGAAAAGTCTCTCTAATCCAGTGTAAGCAAGCTCATGTAGGATAACTATAAATAGGTCAATCACATCAATTGTGACCAACAGAGGGTTGTCCTTGGTTCATAGGTTCACAGTTAAGTACTAAGATAGCTACCTTTGCAGGGCATTTTAACTCTAGCCAATTTCTCTTTTTGTGCTGAAATTAACCTATCTCATTTGGGTAGAGATTGGCCTTACCCATCCCATTGTCAATAATTACATATTACCTGTTGGCCCATGTAGGACATGGTGTTTAGACCCTATATCCTTTTACATATTACCTGTTGGCCCATGTAGGACATGGTGTTTAGACCCTATATCCTTTTACATATTACCTGTTGGCCCATGTAGGACATGGTGTTGAGACCCTATATCCTTTTAGAATGGTATCTCTGTGGGTGTTCCAGTTGTTGCATGTATCTGGACAGATACACACCAAAGGGGGCTTTATATTCTACTTGAATAAATCTTGGGTGATGCTGCTGAGGATGTTCCAGGAGTCTTCGAGAAAATGTGGACATTTGTCAGACAAACTGCTTAACCTTCTGGTCAGTATGCATACAGAAAGGCTGCATTTTTGATCCACCTGCATCAACAATAGGTCTCATAGGTAGATTGTGTATGTCTTTGTGCACTTTTAGGATGCTGAATTCATTTAAGAAGACTACCTCATATGTATCAGAGTTAGTTAAAAAATAAACATTCTACCAACATAGTCAAATTCGTCCATGATTAACAAACCAGCACCACTGCCCTTTCTGTATAACCATGTGATTTGGTAACACCATTATATAATGAATGACTAATATGGTGAATTTTAGTTCTGAACAAGTCTGGTTGCAGAAGGACAAAAACACTCAACTTGTTAATAAAATTGGAGCTCCTGGAGTTTGAGACTTTAAGTTTAATCTTTTGTAGTATTTTTTTGGGTTTAAGGTTATTAAGTGGAAGGATTTTTCATTGAGTTGTAGATAATACACTCTTTTGTTGGTCCATATTTCAATGGATGTCAATAACTTTGTCAAGCCAATGTTTTCTGCTTTCATTTGAAAATGTAGAATAAGTTCCTTCCTAAGATAAGATCTAGCATAAATAAATGGATGATTAAAACCCTTCTGGCCTTTCATCTCAGTACCATCTCTGTATGTAACTGTGTAATCTCCTGAATCCTTCATTCGCTTACTAAGCCATCTGCAATAACTCATGCAATATAACCTTGTCTCTGTACAGCAGCTGAAATTCTCTCATGTGACTTAAGTTATGAGTCCTTTTTACTTACTACATTTGTTGGTAATTTTTACCAATGTTCAGTTTTAAAATATTTACTACATGTAACATATAAATGCATATTTTAATCATTAATGTTAGTAAATTTAGAATTACACAATGTACATTAGTTGAATTACATTTCATATATTATTTAGCTGTATGATGTCTACTCCAACTTAATGTTTTCTTTTCTTTCTTTCTTTTTTCCATTAGTTAAATTGGTAATTAAGTAACACAACAACCCTTTTCAGATATGACCTGGGCCCACAGGCATAAACAGTCAAAAATGCAAATTTAACTTTATATTAATCAGCATCAACAAATACAAATAACTGGACCACTTACACCATATTATATTGACTATACATTACATTAAGGTATCAAGAGGCACTGCTTACAAAGTGCCTAAAATAGCAAACAATGAATGCACATATAATGTGAGATATGTGTTGCAATTCTTCAAATATTAGTTACTTTTTCCTTTCTGTCCTTTTCATCACATTAAGTTTTTCATGTTTTTTGATCACCTCACATTAAGCTTTTCATGTTTTTTGATCATATGCCTTTTATGACTTGATGAATTTATTTATATTTTTACCTTTTTTTCAAATTCTCCATTTTATGACAAGAACAACCATATATGTTATGAGTGGAGGAGTGCAGGATGTTTTTCTTTGTGTAGAGAATTTTGACTTAGATTAGAAGTCAGAGTCACACAGGAAAGAAGAAGAAGAATATAATGTCTTCATGAAACCACAGTGTAAATGTTCATATCAAATACATGCTGGATATCACAGACTTTGTCCAGATTTCTTGTCCTAAGAGGTTATGATTTGTGGTCTGATTTAACCATAGACAACATTACAGTTGGTAGGCCACAAAGCTGCTCCATATTGCCAAACTCTCTTTGTCTTACTCCAACTATCTTTTTCCCTTAACAATTACACTGAACTGGTGTCATTCAAACCATTATTGTCCAGCAAACAACATCCAAGACTGAGGTTTACCCTAATAAGGACCATAAGGACCATGAGAGAGAGGCATATTAATAATGTATACTGTTTACTGTCATGTCTAACACAGCTAACCTATTCTTCTGTAATAAATAGGGCAGGATCTCCCGTAGAGAATGTATACTCCTACTATAACTACCAAGTTCCCTGGTAATGTTCTTTATACTGGAAAATGTGGCTTTCTCTTGAGCTCCCATCCTTCTTGTCTATTCTGCTCTATATACCCACTGCAAAAGTCCTCCTCCACTTTAACTACCTTACCATACTCTACCTTAGTTGTTCTTTGCTGCAGTATATATCTGTCTGTCTGAATTCCCCTATAACTTCCAATGCTTTCACTGTCTGTAATGTAAATAGTGTCCCTTCCCTTACTGAAACATAAAAATAATAAACCACAGTACTTAATATATCTTTAGGCAGACTTTTCTACTAACTACACCTGCACCTTGTTAACCCCCTGCTTTGAAACACTTTCTGCTAACCCCTATATAATTATTATGACTCTGTAACATTGCATCTTCTGTTATTATTTATTACCTTGTTCTTTCTCCTAACAACTTTTCTAGTGACATTATATTTTTACTCTTTCTACCACTTAAGATTTCTTAACTTGCTCACCTCTAAGCCTACATATAGTATTTTCTCCCCTTCCATACTTATTTGCCATTTCAGCTGATGCAGCCTGCTCCAATCACCCTCACTTCACTTGGGCTCACTTCGCTCCCCTACCCTACCTCCAAGTCCCACCCACCCATACTATCCCTAGGTTTTTACCTACACAAAACCCTCCTCTTCTTGTGCATAACTCTTCCACTTCCTATCCAAGCATCCTATCATTCTGCAACCCTTCATCTGTCACCCAGTACTCAAATCATACTACCCATATCTTTAACCTTGAGGCTCCACCTATCTGGTAATACCTCTCTTCCACAGCACTCCTCAGCCTCCATCTCATTGTTTACACCCACTATTGCCTCCTATTACACTCCTTCTCTTTAGCAATTTTTCTCCTTTACATATATTATACCTTTACAGCTGTCCTCTTTCTTCTTCTTTCTGCCTTCTCTTTGCTCCACATTCTTAGCATCCCATAATTTACATACCTATTCAATTTTCTGCCTAATTCCTTTTAATTCTTTTGTTTAAATGATTTTTATTTCCTTCTGTAATGTAATTGTATATACATGTACCATATATTCTCCATCATTGTCTTCAAGACTGTTGTTTCTAATACACACATATATGCTCATCATCTTTCTGTCCACACAGCTAGTATCATACCTTACATGCTATATGATACCTATTGCAGTTATTTCCTCAATCCCCTACTGTTACTCACATTACCTATGTCACTTGCAAGCCATTCACTATCACTATTGCTTCTAGCTTATTTGGCTTGTCCCTATCTCATTTTCACATATATAATTCTTAACCCTTCTCTCAACTCATATAAAGCAAAATTTAACTTTAATACTAACATACCTAAACCCTCACTAATGTATCCATACTTTAAAAAGATCATGTTATGTGGTGATGTCCACCCTAACTCAGGTCCCCACTGCCTCTTCTGCTGTAACAACATCTACTAAAAATTTGAAAATCATATCCATGACTATTCAAAGTATAGTAAACAAAATCCATGAATTTCATTCCTGGATCACTTATTACTCCCCAGATATTATTATTCTTACAGAAACTTGGCTCAAACCACATGTAAAAGACTCTGAACCCCCCCCAGCTATACTATCATCTGCTCTGACAGATTAAATAAAAAGGTGGTGGTATAGCAATCGTGTTTTCTAACCGTATCTCTGTCTCTCCTTCTTACATTCCTCTACCTGAATTTCTCTCTGCTGACATCCTTGTTTCTCACTGTAAATTAAATGAGCATAAAGCACTATGTGCCCTATATATTCCCCCAGGAGATAACATCCCTGTTCTGGAAGACATCCTACACTGGGTATCTAGTTCCATTTCTCATCAAATAATAATTCTTGGTGAAATCAATATTAACTGGCAAACCTTTACAGCAGACTCCCCTTCCATTAATATCATTCTATATGGTTTCAAACAACACATAACTTCCCATACTCACTTCAACAAAGCTAACTACTCTGGACTGGATCCTAGTCTCAAATCCAAACCTTTACAACTCTCGTAAAACCCTCACAGACTCTCTCAGTGATCACCATCCTACCTATGTTCAGAGACTAGCAACTTACCATATCAAACAGCACCTTTATAAAGACTGCCATAACCTGTCACATTTCAATGCCAAGATCTTTAACGACATCCTTAATAACATTAATTAGTCCATCCTTTATTCTCTACCACTGGATAATGCTGTTCTAAAATTTAGTACAATATTTCTTGACATTCTCAATAGCCTCACTCTTATAAGAAAAAGAGAGTTAAATTCACTCAGTCACCCTGGCTATCCCCTTCTAGTAGACAGTTAATGTATAAGAGAGACAAAGCTTGGCAAAAGTACAAATCTCAAGCTCACATATAGACCTACAGACAACTTTGAAACATGACAAAAAGAAACAACTTACTGCTGATAAGAAATATTATTGCTTCATCCCACAGGATAACCAGAAACATAACCCCCCAAATTTTACTCCACTATCAAGAACATATTGCACCCTGGAACTCCTAGTACCCATAACCCTTGTCCAGACATCATCAACCTTAGAAACTGCTTCTAAATTTAAATCCCACTTTATAGACTCAATAGCCACCCTCACCCAAAATTCGCTACAGAATACTGCTACCCCTAACAAACTTCAAAACTCTAACAATGCTATTTTCAACTTAAAGTCTGTCTCTACTTCCTATATAAAAAATGTATTACACAAACGTAAGCCCTGCTCACCCTCTACAGACAATCCCCCATATGAATATCTAAAGATTGCTGCCCCCGCTATTGCCTACCCAATCTCTATCTTGATCAAGCGATCCATTTGTGAGTCATATATCCCATCTATCTGAAAAAAAAATACATCATTCTCTTCATAAAGGGAGAAACTCCACTGAAATAAAGAAAGTCAGACCAGTTGCAATATTGTCTCCTCTTTCCAAGATCTTAGAAAAATACATTCATAAGCAACTTTTACAATACTTACTCTAATCTATTAACCTCTACCCAACATGTCTTTCACCCTGATAATACCACAATAACTGCCCTTGTTGCCTTTTTGGACCATGTCATTAAAGCCAGAGATAACACTTTAGCGTCTTCCCTCTTTTTAGTGCTTTCAATACAGTCTCACATGCCAAACTACTCTCAAAAATGTCTGCTTTAGGCTTTTCCAGTACAACAGTCACTTGGTTCGCTAGATACCCATTTAACCAGCTACAATCAGTTAAATGGCTCTCTACTTACTCATCTTTTCTCCCAGTTAAAACAGGTGCCCTAGAAGGCACCATATGTGTGTCTCTCTCTCTTTTAACCTATTTGTAAATTATCTACATACATCCTCCCAACAAGCTACACTTATACAATATGCAGATAATGCCACTATCTTTTGCTCATGTAATAGTCCTTCCCAGTTACAATCTGTCACTCAGCAGGATTTCAGCTCTATTGAAAACTGGATAAGTGACAATCTGCTTGTCCTAAATCCAAATAAAACAAAACCGCTCTCATTTCTCCCCAAATCCCAAACACACATAAAAGACACCTTCAAAATATCCTCTCTCAACAATACTGAAATTGAAGTTGTACCTCACACAAAGTCACTCGGTGTCATAATAGATGATTAACTGAAGTTTGATCATCATATTCAAAAGTGCATAAAAACAACACACCAAAAACTGGGCATGCTGTATAGATCAAAAAATTCCTTACCAACTCCTCAAGAGTTACTCTAGCCAATACATACCTCCTTCCTTCACTGCTATATTCCTCACCCATTTTCAGCAACATTCAGATCTCCCTAAGATCAAAATTTGAGCTTTGCTATAACAAAGTAGCTAGAATTGCAGACAGCCAGTCAAACAACTCCCACCACTTCTCCACCCTCAGATATTTAAACTGGCTTGAGTTACCTCACTACCTCAAGTTTACCCAACTCCTTGCTCATAAAATGGTAAACAAATCCTGATCTTGCCCAGCAACCAGCACCATTCTTAACCATTACCTCCCTAATCGCCCTTTTTGCTCACCTGAGAAGCACCTCCTTGAAATCCATAAAATGAAAAAAAATCTATCAATCACTGCCTATATTCCTACTTAGTAGCTAAGGTCTGAAACAGTATTCCAGCAGATATCAGAGCAATGCCACATAGTCACATATTCAAACAATCTCTAAAGAGATTTTTTTCTTGAATCCTGGCTCTGTACATGTCTTAAAAAAAAAAAATCAGGCAGTTCAGTTGTACTGTCTAGCCCGCATCAGACAGCTTGTTATGTAGCATTGCCTGCAAAGGTCGCAGTGTAACATTAAAATAATTAAAAAGCATTAGAACCCATTCATATTCAATATGAAGCAGAGTAGTTTACTTTTTAGAGGGGTGTAGATAGGTTCATAGGTAGGTACTAGGCTATCAGCCCTGGGGCCTATACAAGCCCAGCCAAAAAGGTACCCTGGCTTTTGCCACTCAAGAAAATTATTTTCCTGTGCCAGAAGTGATCCCCTAGGTGAATTTCCTATTTCCCATCAAATCATCAAGATTTTTCTTGAAGAGTGCTAATGAGGAGCTTTGTTTGATATAGATAGGTAGTTTATTCCAGAGTATGGGAAGTCTCTAGGACAGGAATCTATCTCTCCGGCATGTTCTGTTTATTGTGGTGACAAGGTTTAGGTCCCTAGAGTGTGTAGCTCGGAGGGATTGGAATTTCTTTAAGTGGAGCATGCCCAGCAGCTCTGGGTTTGATATAGCTTTGTATGTTAGGCAGAGATCACCTCTGAGTAGGCGATATGCAACAGAGTAAAGCTGGAGTTTTTTGAGATGGTCTGCGTAGGGCATCTGTTTGAGGCCAGTAATCCTCTTTGTGAGGTATTTCTGCAGCCTTTCCAGTTGTTTTAGATGTCTTGTGAGGTACATACCAAAAGGGGCATTGTACTCTATAATGGGTCTAATGAGTAATGGGTAAAGGGGAACAATGACTTCTTTTTTTCTGGATAAGAAACCTTTTGTGATGAGGTGTGCCATGTAGAAGGATTTCCTGACTACTGTGGTGATGTGATTATCAAAGGAGAGACTACTGTCCACCTGTGTCCCAAGGTCTCATCACACTTTCAGTGATAAGTATACTACCACCTATGTTGTACTTCATGGGTACAGAGTTTTTACCAAAGGGGATGACAATGCACTTTTTGGCATTGAGCTTGAGGCCATGGCTTTGACACCAGGCATCTGTCTCAGTGAGGCCCTTTTGTAGGATGTCCACATCGTTAGGAGTTTCGATTATGGCTCCTAGTTTGCAGTCATCTGCGAACTTCGTTAATAAAGACCTTCTGTGTTAGCCTGTACTTCAAAGAAGTAGATACCAAACAGGAGAGGACCCAGGACTGAACCCTGTGGTACTCCACTTGCCACTGGTCTGAAGTCAGATTTGGAGTCTGCTACTTTCACAGTGTGGGTTTTGTCAGTGAGCCAGTTGGCAACCCATCTTGTGACATAGGGATTTATACCTAGTTTAGTGAGTTTATCTATAATTCCAGAGTGGGGGATGGTGTCGAAAGCCTTGGCAAGATCTAGATAGGCTGTGTGAACCATCTTACCCTCGTCTCGGTGGGGTCCAGAGTTTGGAGATTACCAATGTCTTTGTTTATAAGTTCCATGATGATACGTTCCATGGCCTTGCAGACCAGGCTCGTCAAGCTAATGGGGCAGTAGTTCCCAGGGTCCATGGTAGCTCCCCCCTTGTGGAGTGGGATAACCATCACTGGGCACCATTCAGCAGGCACAAAGCCTGAGGTGAGGCTATGACTGAACATGGTACTTAGGGGGGTGCCAGTTCGTTCTGTAGTTTGTGTAGAATGCAGCCTGGGATGTTGTCTGGTCCCATGGATGCTGTGTTCTTGGCTTTGGAGAGTGTGGTTTTTACGTATGCAGCTGGATGGATGCTCCTTTTTTGTTGATGCCGCTACAACAAAGTCTAAATTAAAAATATTAATTAAGCTACATTTTACATATAGTAAACTTAGAAATGATAAAGGCAGTAGATGAGTTAAATGAGGCAGCTTCTATAACACACACACACACACACACACACACACACACACACACACACACACACACACACACACACACACACACACACACACACACACACATACACAAAGCCCTCTGCTCCCTTTCATCATTCCTCCTACAAACGTAAACATATATTTATATTTAGGAAACTTTGTGTACTACAAATAATAATAATAATAATAATAATACTTAATATTACAATTCCCATTTTTTACAAGGGATTTTTAAATAATTATTATTCATCAAGCTGTTGTGTCATGGTCACAGTTATTCATATACAAGTCTCAAAGTATAATTTCCCCAGAAACATTGCTATATTAACAATTATCATCTATAAGGAGGCTCTCAGTAAAAACCTGCCCAAGCAACAGGGACCTCCAAAGCAGAAACACAAGCAACCTCCAACCCCCAACACATCCCAAATGACACATAGCCCACAAACTCAGTGTGCCACTCAACCACAGCCCATAAGGCATAACAACGTACCCAACACTCTAGTCATAGGTGACTCTATAGTCAGGCACACTGATGTTCCACTCAACAGGCTAAACAAGGAGAAAGTTACTGTCAGCTGCCTGTCGGGTGCCAGGATCTGCCATATAACGCATGCACTCAGGTCACACCACAAGTACAAATATGACTCTGTCATTGTCCATGTTGGTGTGAATGACCTGAGATGTACCTCCTTGGACTACATGAAAAGGGACATGGAGGAGCTGTCCGATCTTGTAGCCCAGGCAGGTATGACCCTAGCCCTGAGTAGCATCCTGCCATCACCCAGTATGATACCACAGTACAAGGACAAAATGATTGACTTCAACAATTGGCTAAGCTTCTGGTGTCATTCTAAGGGGATCCAGTATCTGTCTGCCTGGGATGACATGATCGACAAGCCACGATGCTTTGCCAGAGATGGCCTGCACCTGTCGCCCCTGGGATTCTGGATACTGGCTAAGGCTCTAGCCACCCCTATAGTGCCTTTTTTAGGCAAGGTTCAAATGACAAATTCACCACCCTAACAGGTACAGGCAAGAAGAATCTGAAGGTATTGCTACTCAATGCTAGAAGTCTAAACCTCAAAATGCACTCTCTCGAGGCACTCCTTAAAATGGAGAACATCGAAATCTGTGCACTGACAGAGACCTAGTTCAAGGCTCCAGAGAGTACCCCTGCATTACCAGGCTATAATTCATACCACACCTTTCGGCCACCTAACCTGGACCGAAACACTAAAGGCGGAGGCGTGTCCATATTCATTAAGGATATCCACACCTCCAGGCTAGTTGCTCAGCATAATGCATCCAAGATTATCCAAGTGC
>NC_056731.1:627536461-627548961 GCF_019279795.1 Protopterus annectens | reverse complement strand
CTGACATGGATCACCCACTCTGAACACCACTGTCAGCCAGGTGTGATGATCTGCAGGCCTTTCCAGTTGGCTGAGTGGGTTTCGCAGGGTACGGTGAGAATGCCAGAGTTTTACAATAACTATTGTAACAGTTTACTTTCTCCTCTCATGTTATACAGGCTTTAAGAGTAGCATAGTTAAAGTCTAAAAAGATATGTTACAACCCCTTTTTCCCTCTTTTGTACTTGGAATTGAGGTGTCACTACACTGACAATCATCTAGATCCAATGAAAACACCATTGGGTACCTAGTCCTGCTGTGGTTGTTTTTGCATACCACACACACACACACACACACACACACACACACACACACACACACACACACACACACACACACACACACACACACACACACACACACACACACACACACACACACACACACACACACACACACACACACACACACACACATATCTATGTCCAATTTAGAGTGTCCAGTCCAGTTACTGTATGTCTTTGGAATAAAGGAGGAAACTAGACTCGGAGGAAACACATGTGAACACAGGAAGGACATGTAGACTCACACAGAATGTTCCCAGTCAAGAATCAAACTGGAGAACCTCTTACTGTGAGGCAACAACACTAACTATTTTGCCACTGTTAAATATCTATATATATATATATATATATATATCTTTCTCTCTCTCTACACACACACACACACATGCACACACATGCACACACACACACACACACACACACACACACACACACACACACACACACACACACACACACACGCACACACGCACACATGCACACGCACACACACACACACACACACACACACACACATATATACACACACACACACACACACACACACATACATATATTGCTATTTCTGTAGAAACAGAAATGTATATCTTTATGCTTTTGCACATAAATACTTGAAATACAATGTGAATATAATCCAATACTTTTATAATTACTAGTTAAGAAATTACTCTTGATAGGTTCATAGGCGATTACTATGGTAACTACTCAAGGGCCCTTTCAAGTCTATCCATTATTACCCAAATTTTACCCAATTTTCAATCCCTAAGGGATAGAAGATGACCTAGGTTTGTGCCTATGGTTATGAGTATTTTACAGACTGCACACATCCATAAGGGACATAGGTTCCACCCCAAGAGTGAATTTATGATTCTCCATCCATTGATCCAAACTTTGTTTGAAGACGGCCAGGCAAGGACACTGCTTTTTGTGACCAGGAAGCCTGTTCCAGAGAAGGGATAATCTCTGAGTCACATATCTGACTCTCCAGCATGTTTTGTTCATGCCACAGACCAGACTTAGATCCACAGATCGGGTGGCCCTTGTGCAGTTTGTCTTGTGAATGTGTAGCATTTCCATCAGGCATGGATTTGAGATTTCCTTGTAGGTTAGGCAGAGATCATGCCTTAGTAGTCAGTAGGAGACAAAGTAATGGGATACATCTTTTAGTCAAGCCACATAGGACATGCTATTTACAGTCTATATTTTTTGTAAGGAATCTCTGAAACCATTCCAGCTGTTGCAAGTGCCTGGTCAAGTACATGCTACAAGGTGCATTGTACTTGATTATTGGCTGGATGAAGGCCGAATATAGTGAGGCTATGACTGTCTTGCATCAGGATGCCATGCCTTTACTTACAAGCTATGGCACATACAAGGACTTCCTCACTACTGTAGACACACAGCAGTCAAAGTATAGGGCACAATCTATCTGTGTATCTAGCTCTCTCATCTCTTAGTCTACTCTTTGGGGTGTGCTATTACTGTTGTATTTCACAGGGGTATTTGACTTCCTGAAGGGTATGATTATGTCTTTTTTTTCACATTTTGGTTTAGGCTATGGTCCTGGCACCAATCATTTGTCTGAGTCAGACCCTTCTGAAGGTTATTTACATCACTGGGGGATTCAGTGATTGCCCCCCAGCAGCAGCGGCCTTAGGTCAACTGGTGCCCTAGGCAAAAGGGCTCCATGGCGCCCCTCACCACACTACTTGATGCCCCCATCGTGGTCTAACTACATCAAATAAATACCAGAAAAGTGCCCCTGCTAGACCGGTGCCCTAGGCGGCCGCCTAGTTGGCCTATGCCTAAGGCTGGCTATGCCCCCCAGTTTGCAATCATTAGCAAACTTGGTCAGTCAAAGGCCTTCCACATTACCTTGACTTCAGAGAAGTATATTCCGAACAGAAGAGGTCCCATCACTGAGTACTGTGGTATACCACTAGTAGCTGACTTCTTGCTGGATCAGGATTCTCCCATTCTATCAATGTGTCGTATTCATGAGCCATTTGGCTATCCATCTAGTGATGTAGGGATTAAAACCAAGTTTTGTGAGTTTGCCTATAATACCCAAGTAGGACATTTTGTCAAATGCCTTAGCCAGGTCAAGGTAGGCAGTGTGCTCTATTTACCCTCATCTATGGCCCTAGTGACATCCTCAAAGAAGTCCATCAGATTGCAGGCATGACCTGCCTTTGATAAAGGTGAACTGGGTTAGGTCCAGTGTTTGGAGGTTTCCTATGTTGTTATTTATCAGGTCCATAATTATTCTTTCCATGGCCTTGCATGTAAGACTAGTCAAATGTATGGGTCTGTAATTTCCTATGTCTGTTATGTAGAGGGATGCCTGCTTCTGTCTTCCACTCTACAGTGACAAAGGCAGTCTGGAGGCTGTGGTTCAACAAAAATCCTAATGGGCCTGATATGTCCAGTTTCAAGTTATTTATGAGGCATCCATGGATATTGTAAGAACCCATCAAAGCCATGTTTTTACCTTTATAGCACACACTGGTAATCTGATCTTTTGTGATCACTGGCAGAGGAATGGTGGAGGGTGTTTCTTGGACCATAACCAGAGGTGATGGGGATGTGAAATTTGAGCTGAATTTATTGGCCAGCAGATTTGCTACATCTTCTGGCTGGGTATAGGTATTGCTGACTGCAACTAACTCTGCACATTGTTGGGTGTTGCCCTTATGACTGTGGACAAAACTGAAAATGTCTTATGGTCATCCTTAGCTTGGTAGGCTATTTTGCCACAAAATTTGCTTTTGAAGACTTGACTAGTCACCTACTTGATTAGACTAATCAGGGGAGTTTTTGTGCTTTTAAATATAATCTCTCTTACTTCTAGAGAGGATTTTCTTTCTTTTGTTGTACAATCTATTTATACCAGGGTTCCATCAGGGTGGCTTGTTTTTGTGGTTTGTCTTAGGCTTATTATGGTCTGGTATTGCTGTTTTTGTGCAGTTGTTTATATGGTCATACAGAGATTTTGTTTACACTTCTGCATAGGCTTCTGTGTTTTTTGGATTTGGGGAACTTATAAATTAGTTAGGCTGTTACTTAATAGGAAGTAGTTTGCCTTAGAAAAGTTCTTAAAGGTTTTGAATTAAGTGGGGATTCTAGGTTTATATTTATTTCAAGGGACACCACTTTGTGATCTGATCTAAACAGTGAAGCCATTAGATTTGGGGGGGGGGCATATTTTTGAGTAACGTGTCTAGGATATTTGTACATCTAGTGGGACTGCAGACTAGCTGCTCCAGGCCATTTGCATTGGCAAAGTCTAGAAATCTTTGAGCCTGTATGTAAATGGTCATGTATGCTTCCCAGTTAATGGAGGAATAGTTGAAATCACCCATGAGCATGGTATTGGGCTGAATGGTAAGTGATTCTAGTAAATTCAGGTATGAGGTATGTTTTTTCTGGTTCATGTTGGGGGACCTGTAGCTAACAAGGATATGGCAAGTATTTTTCCAATGGTTAGTTGAACATGGACTAACTCAAGCATGTCATATTGTTTGACCAGTCTTGTGGTGTGCTTATCCTTTATGTAGATGGATACACCTCCACTTATTGTCTTTTTATGTGCAATGCATGGTCGGAGTATGTGAAGTGCATTATAGCCTTGCAGTGCTGGGGTGCTTTCCATGGATTTGAACCATGTCTTATTAACTGCACAAATGTTAGCATTCTGCAAGGTTAGGAGTGCTTTTAGGGAGTGTAGTTTCTTGTTGAGACTCCTAGCACTGAGCAGTAATACCTTTAGTTTATCCTGTGTAGATTTTGCTATGTTAGAAGGTTTGTCTGTTTGACAATGCCTAAAAAAGGCGATATAGGGTGGATAATGTTTTGGCCAATATCCAATAGCCTAGTGGTGACAGGTGAAGACCATCCTTGGCAAAGCAGTGTGGCCTGCCAATTATGTTCTCCCAGGCTGACAAATATTGAACTCCTTTGGAATGACACCAGTAGGTAAGCCAATTATTAAAGTCAATGATTTCCTGTTAGTGTTGTGGCATCATCTTTAGAGACTGTAGAATGCATTATTTTATGTTAGTTTTTTTATGCTAGTCCCCTCTTAGTATTTCCACAGCTTTCGTGAAAAGCTGAAACCCACCTATTCTGAAAGCTCAGCAATGTCTCTCTTCATATAGTCCAGGAAGGTACATCTCAAGTCATTTATGCCCACATAGACTATGATTGAGTCATACTGGTACTTGGGGTTTAGTGACCTGAGTGCTGGCATGATTTGGAAAATCCTGGTCGCTGACAGGCAATTAACTGTAACCTCCTCTTTATCTAGCCTAGTGAGAGGGACGTCAGTGTGGCTCACAATGGAGTCTCCTATGACCAAGATATTGGATTGTGTGGTGCTACATTTTACGGGCTTGGTAGATGAGAAGCTATGAGATCTAGTTTTATGTGTTGTGGTGGGAATTGTCTTGTTTGTGTGCTTGTTGAGTGTCTGAGAACTGCATCTGAGAGGCCTTTGAGGTTTGGGTAAGTTACATGTGAGCACCACCACATATATGGGGCTGTGTGCCTGGTCCTTAGTAAGTGGAGTGAGTGTTATGTGTGTGTCACTAATAACCTGTTTGGCATTTTTTGTGTCTGTATTGTAAGAGTCTTGCCTCCAGTGACATTGTCTAACTACATCTCTGACACACTGTATTCATTTGATTCAGAATTAAGTGGTTGTCAGCTGACAAGAGGCAATTGCTACATTGCCTCTGGATGCCCATGTCCACCAAGTAACATAAAGAGATAGCAGGAAGGTGCCTATACATGGTTGCAGGTCCTTAATACATGCTTTACAAGGGAGTAGAATGGGGGTGTTTGCAGCAGGATGTGGGCTGGGTGCTTATGTGATACAATCTACAGCTAACCTAAGCAATGATGCTGCCCAGTGCGCAAACCAATTGCTATTTGAGCAGTGATAGTTCTGAGCACTGTAATAATGTAATCTAGAGCTAATGAAATGCAGCAATACTACTCAGCACACAAACTACTTCCTCCTTGAATAACATGGGAATGTGGAAAATATCAGGGGTAGTGTTTATAGGGAAAGGCTCAACTTCTAGTGATTTCATATATACAGGGTACAGCTAACCTCCAATGAGTGAGGTGCAACTTTAGTCAAATGTGAGGCTTATAGACAATCAGAAAAAAACATATTTTATAGCAGGCATGCCCATGGGCCAATCTTGTAACCATACAATAAACTTTCCACCAGCAACTCCCTGCTCAGATAAGTAAAATAAGCCCTGTCCTGGCAGTAGAGTGCAGACTTTGACCCTCTTGATTTAAAATGACCGGTTTGGAGCCCAAGTGTTAGGAAACCACAAAAACAGTTGCCTAAAAGCACTGAAAACAGCAGAAAATATATTTATAGAGCACTAAAATTGCAGAATAATAACCCTTACAGCAGTGGAAAAATGCAACTTAAAACTCTAAGCAAATGCAAGAAAAAACAATAAACAGCACATAAATCTTGGAGAAGGCAATGAAAACAAGCAATACAGGTGTACTATAGTACTTAAATTTGTTTTTCTTGCAAAGGATGGCTTCAAATGCAAGCAAAATATCACTCACGTTTTCTGGCATCATTGCTGAGCTTTGAGCAGCTCTGAATAACTGAACCATGACTCCCATAGACACAAGGTTTATATACAAGCAGAAAAAACATGTTTAAAAGTAGGTATGCCCACAGGCCAGTCAAGTAAGCACATAACAAGCTTTCCACCAGCAATTCCAAGCTCAGATAGGTGAATTCAGCCCTCTCCTACCACAGTAGTGCAGACTTTGACCCCCTTAATGTAAAATGACTGGTTTGGAGCGCAAGTGTTAGGGAATCACAAGAACAGATGCATAAAAGCACTGGGAATAGCAGATACAATGTATTTAGAGTACTACAATTGCAGAACAGCAGCTGTTACAGCAGTGGAAAAAATGCAACTTCAAACTCTAAGCAAGTGCAGGAAAAATAATGAATAACACATACATCTTACAGAATTCAATGAAAATGAGCAATACAAGTGCAAATTAATAATTTTATTTTTCTTGCCAAGGATGTTTAAAGATGCAAGCAAAATCTCTCAAACTCTCTCATGTCATTGCCAAGTGATAAGCAGCTTTGAATAACTGAGCCAAGACTTGTGTAAATGCAAGGCTTATATGCAAGCTGAAAAAAAAAGTTTAATGTAGGTGTGCCCACAGGCCAATCAGGTAAGCACACAATAAGGTTTCACCAGCAATTTCCAGCTCAGATAGATGAAATCAGCCCTATCTCATCACAAGAGTGTAGACATCAATGCTCTTATGTAAAATGAAACTCAAACTAATAAAAGATTTTGATAAAGTCTCTGAATGGGCAGAGACAAAAGTGCTTGATTTTATGATAACTGTGTGAATAAATGGAATTTATTTTTGATTCTCGACTGGAATTCATTTATCTGGTAGCCTGAAGAAGTTCTTTTTTTTTTTTTATTAGTTTGAGTTTCGTTTTTCGTTTTATTTGCCCGTATTTAAAGTGACTGGTTTGGAGGCCAAGTATTAGGGAACCACAAAAACAGATGCCTAAAAGCACTGAAAACAGCAGATAATTTATTTAAAGTACTACAATTGCAGAACCCTTACAGCAGTAGAAAAAAATACAACTTGAAAGTCTAAGCAAGTGCAGGAAAAAAACAATAATTAGTTCAGCTAGAGAACAAAAGAAAAATTTACTTACAGAAAATTTCAGATGCATTTAAGAAGTCAGACAAATTAGATACAACTTGTTCGCTGTGTCAGCAAGTGAGCCAATACAGCCAGAAAGTATTTGAAAATGCATGGGTCTTAGGCCACAACTCATTTAATTCTGTAATAATTTTGTAAAGCAGTCAATACTTCCAAAATAACTGCTGCACATATAAGATGGTTGACCAGAGTTAGCCAACACACCCTATGCAGAATGTGGGAGGAGTAAAGTAGCAACTGAATGACTAGCACAGAGTTAGTGCAGAATGTGTTGTTCAGTTTCTTACTTTCTGAATTTAAAAAGTGTCTTCTTTATACTGATCTTATATGACATTCCTTGAAATAGCAGATAAAATATGTAAGGCATACTGCAAAGCAGGCACTTCAGATAAAAAGAAATGGTCTGCAAAGATAGAAGGATGTACCCATCCTCCCAAAAAAACAAGCTGTAATGATACAAAAAAGTTGCAAATTGAAGGAAGTCATGATGTCCTTCTGCTTTTCCTTGCACTAAAAAATGAGGATAAGTATTAATGAACACAAGCAGTTCCAATTAATTAGTGATAATGTAATTAGTACATAAGGCAATATTGTGCTTTGCTAATCAATAAATGTAGGAGAGGTGTTCATATGTATATATAACAGGCAAGCAATCAAGCTTGCTCTTCTTTATGTTACTGATGAATAAATTGGATATAATTAATCCCAAGGACATAGAAGACTAGTCAGACTCATTGAGGTTACTCATATGTATGTAAACAGTAAACATGTTTTGCAAATTAAAATACACCATTCATCAATGCAATCTTTTGATTAAAAAATGATTTTTTCATTCACTTTTATGTACAACTCCAGAAATAACCAATGCAAAAATATAAGCAGAAGTAATGCAATTCAAGTACAAAACTGCATTACAATCAATTTCACTAAAATATTGCAGGGTACTTTTTCAAAGTAAAATGTGTTCCCATTTTATATCTTAAACCTGCTTATTTCATTGTTATCAATAATACAATACAGAATATATTCCAACAGTAGATTGCAGGACCATTGCATATACTTCAGCTACTTATTAAAAACTTTCCACTAACATTGCCCAGAACATTTTTTTCTGAATAGAAATTTTAATAAAGTATATACTGATGTATGAACCTGGTTAATAGATATTAAGTAAGAACTGCTAATAAAGTATAAAGTGCTGGATCAACAAATAATGAGTTAATTTATTGTCTTCATTTTTTCTGTGTCTCTCTACCTTTTGTCTCTCTTTTTCTTATTTTATTTAAAAATGACTTTGCATTTTTTCCTTCTTCAGCTATGTTCGCAACCTCAAAGGCAATAAACAACAATATGCTGAACTAAATGTAAATTAAATGAAGAAACAAAAACCAAACGGAACCAGAGATAGCTGCAAAAAAGCTTTACTGGTGTTCTGGTACCTCGGCTCAGATGCCTTCAATGGAATAAATTACATCACACCATGCATACTTTTATACAATTTTCAATAAATGAAGACAATTAACAATTCAAATATTTAAAGTGCCCATACTTGCAACAAACATCAATGCAATTACCATGACAAACCAACAAATTTAATGTACAGAAATAAATATTCTGCCAAAATCATGTATTAAATATTTAAATTAATATCTACATTTAAACCTCTAGAAGTCAGTGTTCTATAATTTCATATACATCTACTTTCTAATTATAACCATTTTTGTGCCAGTAAAGCTTTCTTTTTCAGCTATCTTTGGTTCCATTTGTTTTTTGTTTCTTTGTTTGGTTTCTTTCTTTTTTCTTGAATGGATAAATGTAAATGGATCCAGCTTTACTGAGCAACAAGATATAGCAAATCAGACAAATTTAGCTCCAGTTTTAACCCCTCATAAAATACCTTGTGCCATAACTTTCGTAATTGTCACTAGGGAACAGGACCTCCAAGGCCAACAACACTGCATCGATGGGCCCTGATAATATCCCAAAATGCCTCCTTAATCACATGAAAAATAACCTATTAGGATCACTAGAATCACAATTTAACCACAGCCATAAGACAGGCTTTGTACCAAATGAATGGAGAACTGTCAACCCTCTGCACAAGGCTGGCCATTTATGGACCCAAATCTGAATAATCTCAAATGCAAAGCCATGGAAAGAATTACCACAGAAATGTTAAGCAATGGCATAGCAAACTGTCAGACACTGGATCCAACTGAATTTGGTTTGGCCACAAGCAGAACATGCTTACTCACCCTGGTGGACTTCTTCAGAAAGGTCACCTAAGCAATGGATGAAAGTAAAACAATGCATACTGCTTACCTTGACCTGGCCAAAGCATTTGACACAATACCCTACTTGGCATTGTAGACAAACTCACAAAATCAGTTATAAACCCCTGTACCATCCACTGCATAGACAGATCTCTCTCTTAGATAGGACCCAAGAAGTTAGGACAAAAGAGTCTACCTCCACAAAGAGGTCAGTCAGTTTGGAGTCCCCCAAGGCACAATGCTGAGGACACTTCTTTTTTTGCATCTACTTTTCTGAATTCAAGACCATTGGCTGACCAAGTTTTCAGATGGCTGCAAACTAGGTTCAGCCATAGAATCCCACAATTACACAAATATCCACCAAGAAGGCCTGACACAGATTAATAATTAGTGCCAGAGTTATGTTCTAAAACTCATTGCCAAGAAATGCATAATAGTATCCTCTAGGAAGACAGCTAATCCTGGAAACTGGCACATTGATAATACACCCCTAAGAGTAGGCCAAGCAGTAAGGGATTTAGGCACATTTAACCAGTAACCTAGCCACCGACAATCATATGCTTATGGTAGTGAGGAATCATTTTATTTTGCAAAACTTATAACAAAGGGAATGGCAGTTAGGTCGAAGGATGCCATTGTTCCACTGTACTTCGTCCTTATCAGACCAATGATTGAGAACAAAATCCCATTTGGTACGTACTTGACCAGGCATTTGCATCAGCTGGAGCATCCATAGAAGTTCCTTACAAAATGAATAGAAGACCTAAATAACCTGTCCCAGGTTCCAGAAAAGAGGAATTTTGAAAGGACAGTATGTCAGGGTGTCCCGGATGACATCTCAGGATCAACAATTTGGAGATGAGTGTGACAAACTCACATCCCTATTTTTGGAAAGGGGATATCCCATTAACCTGATACAATCAGTTCGGGAAGAAGTTGAGGCTGCTCGCACTACTAGATTTAGCCCTATTTTCAGTCAAAGCACTGGAGAAACTGATGGTCCAACCCATAGGGATACAGTTAGTTCATTTTCTAGTAATTTTGCTTTTATAACAGATTTTAGTACCAATGCAGCCCATATTAGGAAGATTGTGGAAAAGGAATGGCAGTCCTTTCAGGATTTTACGGACCTTAGTCATCTAAAGGGTAAGAATTTGAAAACGTTTTTTAGGAGAGGGTTTAATATCAAAAGGGTATTGGAACAACATGACAAGGTTGTTCAGTCCTACCGTACGAGGAAAGGGACCTATAAATGTGGTAGTTGTTCCTCATGTAAATATATAATGCACGACCATCATGTGTATTTAGAAAGCCGGAATAGGGACATCAAAGCCTCAGAATATTCCAACTGTTTATCCACCGGGGTTGTTTATCTGGCCCTTTGCCAGTCCTGTCAGGCATTTTACATTGGTAAAACCGAAAGGCAGTTAAGACGTCGTATATATAAACATCAGTACGATATGACTAAATCTAATAGTAAAAATGCATTGTACAGGCATTCCATTGACTGTGAGGGAGCTAGGTTTTTGTTTTTTGTGTTGGAAACTGTTCCTAAGGACATCAGGGGAGGACCCTGGGAAGCCAAACTAGCCCATAGAGAGACTTTTTGGCAGATTCTTTTAGAATCTAATAAATTTCCGGGTCTCAATGATTTTATTTCCATTACCCCCTGTCTTAAACTTAAAGCAGGACATATATAATGTAAAGTTTTCAAATTGATGTGATTCCAGTTTATAAAACAATTGTGTAACTTTTAACTGACAGTCAAGTTTATGATCATTAATTATTATTTGAATTAATTTACAAAATTTGCTTTTTTATATATATATATAAATATATCACTATTATTTATTATTGCAAGGTTTCTTGTGTTTTAGTTTTTCTAAGTCCATTATATTTGTTGTACATGTGACCTTTGAATATTGTGTATTTAAACAATGAGTTATTTTAGTGACTGACTTTGGGGTTTTTAATGCATTAAGGAATACTACAAAAATTTTAATTAATTGGATTATTGTTTAATTATGTTATTACCATTTATTAAGGAGTGTATTTAAACAGCAGAGTTGTATATGATTTTATCTGAAGAAGTCGTTTTATCGACGAAAACATGTTTGTGGCTATTGTGACGTTAATAAAACTTGGCTGAAACTTGCATTACCTTATTGTGAGCTACTACTGAGTGGTGGAGGTTTACTGGACTGGTTTTGCTGTTTTTCATCTGTGGTTTATCGTGTTTACAGCATTCCTTGTGTTACCAGTTGTCAACCTGTCCTACATGGACAGACTCAAAGCCCTGTCATTGTACTTAGTCTCCTACAGATTGCTGAGAGGTGAACTATGCCCCCTGCAAACCATCCTCCAATCCTACTCTGATGTATTTGTTGCACATCCACAAAACAAATAGCATTAGAATTGCCAGTCTAGGGAGGTATACCTCATCTGCAACATAAACAGTACATGATGAAGAGACAGGTATATGTCCCAGACACTACCCCTTCTCTGGAATAGGCTTTCCATCCATGTGAAGCAGATTTCTTCCCTAATCTAACTTAAGTATAACTCGGATCACTGAAGGGGGAATTATAAATTTACCCCTTGTCTAGCACCTATGTCTCTAGTAGACAGAAGTATCCTAAAAATGCTTGACCAATCATGGAAAGTATATACATATACCCCTTAAAATAATCTTAGGGTATCAAAACTTGTCAGAGATATTTGGGAAGCATGGCTAGGCTTAAAAAGGCCCCCTGGGCTTGTTAGCCTAGTAATCACCTATGAACCTATGAACTTATATGTATACCACCTCACATCTTAAATTACATTTTTTTTATGTTTCCTATAAAAATCACCTGCATAAAACATTAATTGCAAGTAAGCAACATGCTGCTTGTCAGATTTCATGGAATGCTCACCAGTTGCAAAAACATCCAGTGTATTTTTTTAAATTAGTCTTGGGGTCTAATGAGTTGTAGAGCAAAAATGAAGTAGCGAAAAAAGAGAGAACGTCAAGGGTAGAGGGCCTCACAAAGTAAGAAAGTAGTCCAAATGTAAAAACACGAAGTGAGGCTCACCATGACAATCGAAGCAGACCGTTAAACTCTTTATTCCAAAGAAGTCACAATACAGTAAGCGCTTTCACATCTCAAATGACGCTTCATCT
>NC_056731.1:627521461-627531461 GCF_019279795.1 Protopterus annectens | reverse complement strand
CCTGGCTAACCGACTTGCTCAGGGTCACAAAGTAGGCAAGTGAAGATGGTCCAAAAATAAAAAAGCCAGCACAAAGGTGTACCAGGTGCAACTTATAATAAAAAGTTAACATATACAGCCTGGTTTCGGCATACATAAAAAAGGCTTCCTACCGAGGAAGGCTTTTTTATGTATACCGAAACCGGTCTGTATGTGTTAACTTTTTATTAAATGTTGCACCTTATACACCTTTGTGCTGGCTTTTTTACTTTTGGATCATTGTCTCTTTAAGCCGTGCACTGCTGTACTTGCAGGGGAACACACTAGACAAGTGAAGATGGAAGAAATGAAACCCTCTTCCAGGAAGCAGCACAGTGATTTAGTTTTCTGTACTCACTACCAGATTAAAACTTGCAATTATCATTTGGAAGACAGTACTATTCATGGAACAGTATTGCAGGGACCTCTAGTAGTACACCGACTATCCTGCTGAGGTTTGAATGTGTAAAGTTGTGTTTGAATCCTTTTAGTTCCATCTACCTGCTGTGTGATTAACAACTGACTAAATTTAATCTTTCATGTCTCCCCTCCAGAAAAAGAGATCTGTTGTCTCCAGTGGGACGGAGGTAAGTTGAATGATTCTCTTGTGTTTTGTCTTTGTATTTCTCTTGCAGGCATTGATTCTGTTTGTGGATTGTTATGCTCATCCCAGGGTTGGACTAATGGCATTGCATATTATGTACCTCAGAGTCACATGCCACCTGTATGTGCAACTACCATGCAGTATGCCTCTGTGTCCACTATGTTTAGTATTACATTACATACCCCTATCACTGTCCACATTTGCAAGCATTCAGTTTCACTGATATGTGCCATGTTACAGAAGCATGTTATATTCACAGGAATGTGTGTATGTGTCCCCACTGAGCAGTTTAGTGTTAAAGTACTACTGTGTGATCACTGTTATACACATCGTTTGTCTGTGAGATAATTCTGACACACTTCCAGAGATTTCTGCACATTGTGCATGAATTACACTGCAACTATGTCTTGAGTGCATGTTGCATCTGTTTGCTTTATCATCACATGATGGTGCAGATTCCCTGCAAGATGCATTCACATGGTACCACAGATGTGCCCTATCCCTCTATGGCCATTGTCTCCAATGTGTGCTGTGCTGTACACGTGTGCTAATCCAGACAGTGATACGTGTTAGATTTGTGCTCTCGCACTTTCGAATTTCTCTTGTAATTTGCACAAACCATTTGTATCTGTTTTGCAGGTATGTCACATATTTTAAATAGGAAGCTAGCATGACAGTACATATGGATTATATATTACTACTCTTTCTCATTTATGAATGGACCTATATTGCAGGCAGTGCTGTGCTGTACATGGCTTTGTTGTGTGTGTACTTTGCATATACGTATGCATTACATGTTGTCCCTCTAGTAGTCATTTAAGCCTTTTTATAATCCTAGAGGGATTCTTTACATTTAATGTCAAGCGAGAGTTTGTTCCAAAGTGCTGGGCCTATCCTGGATAGACCCCATTCTTCCAGGACAGTTTTGAAAGGTGATCTGCATGACGTGAAGGTGTCATATTGTGTATTTCTTAAGAAAGAAGTTCTTTTAGTGAAAGTTTTCTCCTTGGGGGGGCAATATCCTACTTTTAATATCTTAAATATCAGGGTACCTAGAAACATTTTTTTTTCCTTCAGTTCTAGGTACTCTGCTTTTTGTAAACTTTTGCATTGATGACCTCATGCATCAGCCAGTAATGCAGATCTGCACATTTTGTTTATGGTAGTCTGCAGAATGTGTGTATTATGGACAGACTGAAAGGTCGGGAAGCGGAGTCTGAAGTCAAATACTACAGAGTAAGACAGCAGCATTATGTAACGCTTGCCACCATAAGTAGCTTTAGTAGTTGATTGATAAAGCATGCTGCACAGTGATCTGCTGCCTTATACTGTAGTACACTGTAGTGCTGGCTTGAATAGGAGGTGTAGCTAAGATGGGGTGAAGGGGGCAGCCACCCCTGGTGCAAGGTGTTAAGCAGCATGATCGGGAGATGCCAATTGAATGGCAGAAGTGCAGTACTGTAATTCATTTCTGTTTATGTCTGTGCCAGCATTTCTGAATGTCGATACTGCTTTTGTAATGAAGGTATAGGAATGAAGCACTTCAATGCTTAGTGTGTGGTATAAGTTATAGCAAGTGGTAGTCTAAGATTTTAAAAGTAGAAAACAGTTTTTGTTTTATTCTTGTAGTAGCTCTTTTTTCTTCTGCTCTTCAACTTAAAGTTGATAGGCACAGGACAGGAGATCCAGAGGAATAGACCTGGCTTGGAGAACCAGATTGGAAGAATGGACGTTCTTTGTTTTTTGCTCCTCAGCTAAGAGTTGAGAGGCTCCAGATTGGAGAATGACAATGACACAGGGTACTAGAGTCAGACACAGCTCTGCTTAAGGAATGAATCATTTATATTATTAATGAATCATCTATATTATTAATCAATCTATCTATCTATCTATCTATCAATTTATATAGATATATATGCTTACAGTGTTGGGGTCATTACCATATTTAGTAATGATAGGATCAGATAGTTTTCATGCTTCTATTGGCTGTACCTTGCAAGCATCACCGGGGAGCAGGCCAAGGTAGTGTGTATGGGAAACAAAACATTCACCCCGGGGATAACTCCAGTGGCTCTACTCGACAGAGGCACTGGGAACTAAGGTCAGATGACACTATGCCAGGGTAATCCTATGTCTAGGCTTGTAAAGGCCCAAGGGCCATTAGCCTAGTACACACCTATGAACCTATGAACAGATTTTACTATCCTTTATTGGGCCCCAGTGCCAGTAGGGATTTTACTGTCATGCAGGGAAGATGTGTAAGGGATTTTCTGATGTGACACAGTGGAATGGCCTAGACTGGTCCTGTTTCTCTAGCTAGCTATACAAATTAATTGTTGCAAATCTTCCAAAATCAATCACAATAATAGTCAGCTGTTGAGAATTTGACAGTAAACCAAGTAATTTAGTTAAGTTATTGTTCACATTTTGTGTGTTGCTTAGCTGATTGCATTAACAAAGTTAAATTTGATAATTGTTGCTTTTGCCTTGCACAGATGGCACTTTTTTCTGCTCACATCCTCCATGTATTTGCAGCAGTTGTCAGAGATAAGGTCTGCACTGAATTTACTAATATTTTGATATTTTCAATAAAAAAAATCCAGCTGTGTCTTTGAGTTTCTTTTTTCCTACTTAAATATGAGTTATACACATACTAAGCAGGGAGAGGGAATTGTGGCAGTCATTGCAATTATAATAGTTTATTGTAGTGTGCTGGGGTCCTGTATCTTATATCACTGAACCTAACATGTTCAATATGTTTGTGGCTTTTTTGAATAGTGTACAGTTACTTTGTGGGATCTTTAGCATAGGGGGTATGTCTCTGAGGCATTATGGAGCAAGATCAAGCAAAGGGGATTGGTTAATCATGTTCCATGGAGTTAGTGGGGTTTAGGAATCAGGCAAAGACATTTAGGATTTATGAATTTGGACCATTGTCTTTCACAGTAAGTAAATTAAGTCAGTCAATGTGATCATGGGGAGACAAGGTCTAGCAGTTTTATCCTTTCTAACGTTAAGATGCATCAGCATTCTGTGCACCCACTAGTGCATGAATAGATAATATGCTCACCATGCCCGTCCTGCCAGTTTTGGTATCTGGCTTATAGCTATTAAGGGAGCACATGTTCAAAACTAAAGGTAGACAAAATAAAAATAGACAGCTACAGAATGAAAGTCTTATAACTTATATATGCCTCTTCTGTACTTATCATCATAATGTTTGTCTTAAAAAATAAAGAAAAAGAGAAAAAGGTACATAACAGAAAATTCCACTGATCTGATTTTAACATTTTAATGTTAAGAAATCTTAGACTTTTTAAAAATTGATCAGAGAACTATAGACTATATATGCTGATAATATTGGAATTATTTTATTTATAATTTCTTAGATATAAATGCATATTATACTGAAATGTGTCTGGTGGTAGAAATCCATTTAAATAAACACTGTGCTTTCACCATTGCATTATATATTGTGAGAATATGGACTGGTCTCTAGTGAAGGTGGAGTTTCCACTGTGTCACTGGTCATCTGGGTTCAAGACTTTACCTGAAGATTTTTCACTGTTTGGCAGAGACTGAATATTAAATGGATCAGTCAATCAATCTCACTGATGGAAACTAGGAGAGGTGTCATACATCGGAAACTTTTAGTGCAAAAAAAAAAAAAAAAAAAAAAAGCAGAAAATCAAAAATAATGGGGATGGGGGGAGGGGGAGCAAAGGCCCAAGATCATGGTCAGGTTTTAAATATTACTCTTACAAACTTTGAAACTTGCTGGAACAAAAGGTTTTCCATTAACATGCATTTTCTAAAGGATATAAGGGCTGAAATTCAAACGTATAGTGACTTCATTCCTAAACGATTTGTTAAAAAAAAATAACTTTTATACGGAATGGACCAAAAATATATGTAAACAGTCTGAACATTTTCTGAAATTCTGGACATTTAAGAGGTACAGGAAGTACAGGTTACTGTTAACCAAAGTAGGGGCTACAGCAGATACATCTGTGAATGTCTGGGCTCTGGAGATGTGACTTCACACTGCAGTTATCCAGGACACGTTTGTGCTCTGCCAGAAATACTAAATATATATAATATGTTTAATATAACAGACATTTATTAGAAAATAAATGATGATCAGAAAAATTCCAGCTTCAGTGAACTTTATGTGTGTATGACAGTAATATAAAAAAAAATAAAAAAGCCCAGAGCTTCACGTATTTCTAACATTTACAAATAAAATCTGTTTCACATTATTAAACAATCTGTCAAAGAAAGTCAGTATTACCCAAACACACACACACACACACACACACACACACACACACACACACACACACACACACACACACACACACACAAGTTAGCAAGTTTGAAGAGTAATAATAATAATAATAATATACATTTTCTGATGTGTTTCAGATCCAAAGTATTCATATCAAATGTTGGAGAGTGTGTGATCCAAGAAAACTGTATGTATATAAAATGAAATGATTATTATGAACATAATCCACATCTGGAAGTAGCTTTAGAGAAGAGACAAAAGAAAGCAGCTAAGTAAGTAAGAAAACACAGCTGCAGAGGGAAAAGTGTTTTTATCAGTTCTTTATATTGTTTTTGATAACACACTGGTTATAATCAATGCAGAACAACTAAACAAATTGTATGCATATGTGCATATGACAGTTAGGAACTTATGTATGCAATGTTATTCACAGAAAAATATTAGAGGTTCATACTGCAAAGTCTCCTGCCAAACAAAGACAGATGGAAAAGAATGACAGAAAATATCAAATTCAGCCAACCTTTTATTTTTATGACACATTTCAAAACCAAAGGTAACCCATATGTATATAGTATATAAAATATAAATTAAATATTGTATATTCAAGAAATGTGGAATGTAATTAAGCATCATAAAATTATAAAACACTGTAGTATTCAAATACTCAACAGTCAGATGTAACACGAACAGTCAGTAAACTGCACGACCCAGAAGATAATATCCATCTAGTAATATATTTACTGGGTGGGATTCCAAAAAGTCTAGCATCATATTAGTCCATGTTTTTGATGTAATTAAAAGGGCAATGTAATGTTTATTGCTGTTATTAAAGGGGAAATGTAACCAAGAATAAATGTATAATATGCACATAAATTGTTACATTTACTATAATGGATTTTCTCATTATCAGCCTAAAACTTTGTTGCTCAAAATGGTAAAAACTCTTGAATGGACCTTGTGTGTGTGTGTGTGTGTGTGTGTGTGTGTGTGTGTGTGTGTGTGTGTGTGTGTGTGTGTGTGTGTGTGTGTGTGTGTGTGTGTGTGTGTGTGTGTGTGTGTGTGTGTGCACACATGCATGCTTGTGTAGTGGGGGATCAGAAACATTTCCCTTGCTCAAATGATGTTCTTGTTTTGTGCTTTGATGTATTTTGGTTGAAAGACACACACACACACAAACACACACACACACACACACACACACACACACATACATGTATATATGATATATATATATATATATATATATATATATATATATATATATATATATATATATATATATATATATAATCCTGAAATTCGGAATATTGTGGGGGGGGGGGTAGGCCTAACTTTCTCTTCAAAAATAATCCTTGAAGAGATTTTTGTGCTACCCAGGAGGGGAGAGAGGGATGAGTACAGTTAATGGTAGGATAGGCACCTTTCCATGTTACCACTGTAACCATTGCAAGTTCATTGATTCTACTAATAGGTTTGCACACCCTGATTTGGATTCAGAATTTGTTTTTAAAGTTAGAGCTAACTGTAATAGTGTCAATGTAATATATGTGGCCATCTGCAATTCCTGTTTGTCTTTCTATGTTGGGAAGACCAACAGGAAGTTTAAGTTTAGGATTACGGAACATCTTTTAAAAATCAGAAATGGTGTTCAAACTAATGCTTTGGCCAAACATGTTTATAATACTAATACCTCACATTCGTTCAGGTTTCTGGTTATCAAGATGGTGAATGAAAGCAAGAGAGGGGGTGACATTGTGAATTCCACTGAAACCTCTGAGAGTAGGTGGATTATTAGGCTGAAGGCAGATGAGGGGAAAGGGTTAAATGACAGGGTTCCCCTCAAGCCTTTTTTAAAAAAATAACCCTTTGTTTAAATAAATTGTAGTTAATTTTTATGTCACTTATTGTGTAAAATATGATAAGTTTTTTTATTGTCTTATATAGTAGTACTTAAATAAGTTATTGTGGTTTTACATTTCTTATGTAAAATACAGATGCACTGTTTTTTATCTATACTTGTTGATATATGAGATTTTTCAGTGATTTATTTATATGTTCTACATTATCTACTATGGCTGTATGAGCTCATCTACTTTTATCTATATTGCTATCTGCAAGTTTCATTAGCTAATTAGTACTTTAATGAGATTGGTGCTGGTTTAATGGGCATCAGTATTTATTAATGCAGTATTTGATGTGTTTTAGGTTTGATGAAGTGGTGTGTCTACACTACAAAAGCACTCACCTAATAAATTATATTTTTACTTTTACAAATACCTTGCTGTTGGTTGGTCTGTTGGATGCTTTTGTGGAATATATATGATGTGTGTGTGTGTGTGTGTGTGTGTGTGTGTGTGTGTGTGTGTGTGTGTGTGTGTGTGTGTGTGTGTGTGTGTGTGTGTGTGTGTGTGTGTGTGTAGGGAGAAAATTACAAAAGAAAACCTACTCTAGATGAACTTATAGTGAATCATTTTTCTACATAGCCACAGGGATATGCATATACTGATAGGTGAGATGGGTAAGCAGTATACTGTTAGGGCAGCTGTGGACACCAAACTGCTTTCTACACTAAGAAGGCAACATATCTATGGTCAACATACATGTGAGGAAAAATATGCATCCGTGCCCACAACAATCATTCCAGTGGAAGTACCGCCATGTACATATTGTGGTTTCCAATGGAAGCATCATAAGTGTAGGCAACATTATAATATGCAGGTGGTACCTTCGATGCAAGTCTTCAGCAAAGATATGGCAGGAGCAATATAGCAATGTAATCATGCACATGCTGAAAACAGCCCTAAGAAGTGATACAGAGCAAAAGATAGTCCATAAAATAAGTAATAGCTACTTTATCTCTATCTCTCCATGTAGCACTAATTCTATATATTTGATCACATCAGAAAACTACAGATTTGCATGACATATCAGGTGCCATAGTTGGGATTCCTAAAAGTCTGATACTAAGCTGCTCCAAGTGCTCAGAGTAATTAAAGTGGTAGTGTAATACTTTTGGAATAAATTAAATGGGCAAAGTAGCAAACAAATTTCACTTGTGGTATACATGTGTATTCTAACACTGACTAAACAGATGGATGGATAGTGCACTAATATAGAGTGTGTTAGACACACACACACACACACACACACACACACACACACACACACACACACACACACACACACACACACACACACATATATATGTGTGTGTGTATATGGTTTACCTTTATATCATCGATCACACTTTGTTGACCGGCCACTTAATCGATGCAGTTTACGCGAACCGAAACCGTGAAAAAACACACACACAACACAAGCACACCAACAACCTTACAAACCTACACTAAACCTTACATGCACAACTATGTATGCACTAACCTTAACCCAAACCCTAGCCCTAAGGTTCGTCACTATCGCATACTTACCTTACCCGCACCCTAACCCTAACTCACTTAATTCGCCCCTAACCCTTAAGTCTGTCACTATCCCACACTTACATTACCCGCACCCTGACCCTGATGTCTGTCCTTATCGCACACTTACCTTATCATGTTGGTGTTCTCAGCATTGGGATTTTCAACATTCAGTCTTCTCTGTTGTCGATCTTCTGGTGTCGGTTATCACATTGTCGTTTTTCTCAGCTTTCGGCATTATCAGGTAGACCCATATATATATATATATATATATATATATATATATATATATATATATATATATATATATATATATATATATATATATATATATATATATATATATATATATATATATATATATATATATATATATATATATATATATATATATATATATATATATATATATATATATATGACTTAAAACACACACACCAAAACCAAATAACTTAAACTCCAGAAATGACTGCAGAAAGGAACAACCAAAGTCCGTTTTAAGCGTTTCGTCCACCTTTAATCAGCATGAACTTCATCAGAAATGCTATTCCAACATTTACAAAAGTTTAAGTACTGTTTCACATAGTCACATGCAACCACAATGGCCAATACGTATGTTTAAAAGTTAATTAAACACACACCATACATTTTTTCATTAAAAAAAATGTGACCTTTTATATTATAATCACTATTGTATTATCTTCTAATTAAACCCATATTTGACACAAAAAATATATATTATACAATAAAAATTATTTAATTATTTTGTATATATTATATATTTTATAATCTTTGTGCCTGCAAAAAGCAGTTTATGTTAATGTCATCATTCAGACCTGGGAACTGATCTGCATTAAGCATAATCTGCCATAAGGTTTCTTTACATTCTAACTTAATTTTAAAATTTCCAGAAAACAAATAATCATTAATCTTCTCTAAAACAGAAAATGTAAACTTTTTGAACTCAGAACAAATGGTAGCATGTTTTGCTAAAGCATTGGACATGTCTTTATTTTAATAGCTAACGTATGTTCGTAAATCCTTTTGCTTAAAGTCCTAATAGTTTTACCTATGGAAAACTGTTCACATGAGTTGAATAAAGCAACACAGACAACATTTTTCGTTCCTCAAGTATAGTGCCATCTACTAGGAAAAACCTTTTTCACATGTTTAAAGAATACCATATTACTACCTGAGATATATCTACATTGTTTACACCAGTTACAAGGAAATGTACCATAATTTGACCTGGGGATAACTTTAGTGTCATAATATTCAAATTAACAGTCTTTTTATATGTAAACACTGGTGTTTTCCCAACAATTGCACTTAAATTATTATTTCCTAATATTACTTTCCAATTATCAGAGATGATTTTCTTAATAATAACCATCTCATTAGAAAATGGAAGAGGAAAAGCTAAAGTATACATAGCTGCTCCCTTATCTACAAAAATATTTAAATCAAAAGCTTGGTGTAGTATAGGACTAGCTTTGTTTTCCCTAAGGATAATGACTTCTTTCAAAATATTATTCAGCCATGTCTAATCATAATCTCTTTCCATAAAGAAGACATTTAATTTGTTTACTTCATTTAAAAAAATGTCATCCTTACTTGTTAAACGGCTGAGTCTAATAAATTGTCCTTTAACTACTCCTCGCTTCATAAATTCTG